>NC_060952.1:98626214-98631420 GCF_022045245.1 Lucilia cuprina | reverse complement strand
TAGACTAGACTATAGACTAGACTATAGACTAGACTATAGACTAGACTATAGACTAGACTATAGACTAGACTATAGACTAGACTATAGACTAGACTATAGAACATACTATAGAAAATACTATAGACTTGATTAAAGACTAGGCTATAGAATAGACTGTGAACTAGACTTTTACAAGACTATAGACTAAACTATATACTAGACTATAGACTAGACTATAGACTAAACTTTATACTAGACTATAGACTAGTCTATAGACTAGACACAAAATTAAGAATTTAGTTTTGCTCTTTTTATTTGTATTAACAACATTTTCAACACAATAACATTACTTTTTCTTTTTTTTTGTAACATAACAATTACAATTGTTACTACAATTAACCAAACACCAATTTTGTGAGCATTATTATATTGGCTGACAAACATTACCACATATACATTCATACTCCTACTTTTAACTTACTTTTTCTCTCTCTCTCTCTTTCAAATACATATTGACAAGTTGACAAGTTAAACAATAACGGTTGAAACGGAAAACGGAAATAGCAACTATGTTTGTTACTTACACTCTTGTGGGTGCAATAAAACTTTATTTGATTTTTATAACATGAATTGGTCTTGGAATTGTTATTGTAGTTAATTTTATTTTGTTTGCTGTTGCTGTCTTAACTGACAACCATCATATTCATTAATTTTATTATTGTTACTGAACTGGTTTTGGGGACCGTTTCTATTTTTTTTGGGGGAATACTTTTAAAAATCCAATAATTTCCATAAAATACCTATTAACACACCTTTAGAGAACTGTTTAGTTAAAGTGTTGTTAATAAAGGTTTGGCTAGAATTTTAATGTAGGTGTTTGTTATATTAAAAGTGATTTTCGGTTAAGTAATCAATGGGGTATTTTAAATTAATGTAAATTTCATATATGGGAACTATTTGGAATTTTAACAACTGAGTATAAAAGATTTGTGAAAGTTCAATTTGAATAGAATGTTGTTAAAAAAAATAAATATAAATTTGGTTGTAATTCCTTTAAATCATGTTAAAATTGCAATAGGGTTTTTTAATATTTTCCTTTTAAAATAAATTTTAAAATTCATAATTATGCGTACTTATAATATTTGACAAATTCAAGACCGTACAATAATTTTTTTTTGCATAAAAATCCCTTGAAACCCATAACACAGCAATAATATCAATAATTTACAAATGAAATGCAAATATTTTTGCCATTCCCCCCTAATAAAAACAGATTATACATAAAATAATAAATTAAAAATTATGCTGAATGTTGCAAGTTCATTTTAATTAATTAAAAACAAACTAAATTAATTGTTAAAGGAATAAATTTTAAAAATGTATTATTTAATAAAAAATTTATATAAAAACTAACAACTGAGTGGCCGTTTAAAATGCATCCATATGAATATATGCATACAACAACAATGGCAGTAAAAATATATATAAAAAACAACAAACAAAAAACTGTTGTAATGACAACAACATCAACTATAGACAATGAAACAATTTCTTGCCAAAAATTGGCAATTTTCATGGCCTGCAGGAAAAATGTAAAATTGAAAATAGCAAAAACAACAACAAAAAGAAAACAAGCAAAATAACAGAAACAATAAACAAACGTACTGCCCATAAAAACACCAAGCGCAAGGAAGAAAAAAAGATGGAGGGTCTCCCCATTAACTCTCTTTCAATTCATTTTTTTTGTCAAACCGGCCAAAAGAAAACATGATGGAGAGTGAAAAAACAAAATAATATTAAAACCAATTTTGGTCACATTCGCACAATCACAACAGCAGCGGACTATGGTCAGGGTAAAAAGTGAAAAAAATAACAATATTTTACCAAGCAAAAGATATACAGACACACTCTAGAGAAAATGTAATGTAAAAAAAACTGAGTTTGAAATACATATATTATTTTTTCCCTAAAAATTGAAACCGTAACAGTACAACTCACACATACATACTCCCATAAAATATGAAATACATTCATTGGAATACATTTATGTATGCACTGCGTATGTATATATGTGAGTAGTTGATGTATGTGTGCAATATCTTAAATGGCAACCATTAAGTCATTTTAGCTGAAGAACTGTTTTGTATTCCCAGCTACAGATGCATGACTATGCCTGCCTGCGTGTGTATGTTCTTTTTTTTCAAATCAACAGATCAGATTTTTCTTTCATTTTTTTTGTATTTATTACGTTTCTGTTATATTTTTTCGTGTTTGAATACATTGCGTAAGATTTGAATAAGGACGAAGGGAATAAATAATTAAAATACATTTCGAAATTTATTGGAATTTTTAATATGTGTTCTGTCGTATGAGTGATATTTTTTGCCTCGGACTCATACTTATACAAAAATGCAAAGCTTTTCATACGTATTGTGGCGAATGAGTGATATTTTTTTTGCCTCGGACTCATACCTATACAAAAATGCACAGTTTTTCATACGTATTGTGGCGTATGAGTGATATTTTTTTTGCATCAAACTCCTATTTGTATTATTCATACGCATTGAAGATTGGAAATAAATAATTAAAATTTATATAAATAAATGAATCTTCTTTAAAAAGAGTTAAAAAATTGACTGACAGACTTTGTGAAATCGACTTGTATGAAGTATTATAATGTCATTCCCAATTGTATTTCTATCTGTTGGCCCAAGAGTATATGCAGTACTCCAAACACACATACATATATACATATGTATAAGTTCGCATGTGTGTAAATTCATTTATACCGTATAAATATTATTGTGTCTGTGTAAATGTGTTGGTATATTTGATGTATTGTTTCCTCTATTTGCATGCTTATATAAGTTTGCTCTACACACACATATAAATTGTAGGAATACGTACATATATGTATGCGTGTGTGTATAACCATGTGTGCACTCATGTGTAAGTGTGTATTTATGCGCCTCACCGAAAAAGGTGTCACTGAATTTATATTTTTTAGAATCAAATTCCGTTTTTTTTTTCTATTTGTTTTACTCTGACTAAAAATTGAAAATTGTTTCTGCTGTTGTTTCTAAACGACTGTCATGGATTTCGTTTACGGTTATAAAATGTGTGATTGTTTTGAGGTGTGAGTGTGTGGGTGTGTATGCATTTTGATTTGTATGTATTTGTTTTAGATTTTTGTTCATGTTACTTTTATGCAGTTTATAGCACTTGCACCTCTTCTCTTCCTTTATATTTTTATATTTTTTTTTTCAATTATAATCGTGTTGATCACTAACAGCATAAAAGTGTGAGTTTTTTACTCTTTTTTTTCAGATAACACTATTAAAGTGTTAGAAAAAAGAACCCTTTCATCTCGAAATTGAAAATATAAATTCGATTTCTAATGGAATTTTGTGTAAAAATTCTATGAAAAATCATTTAATAAAATCTTTTAAAAATAAATTTGTTGTTTTTTTCACATTGTTTGTTGTTAAAAATATTATAGCATACAGCTAATTCTGCTGGTTGTAAAGTAAAGCGTAATGTTATGAAAAAAAAAAAAACGAAACAAAATTCAATCAAATTGTTACGTGACGTGATTGTGGCACGTTATTTTCAACATTGAAGCAACAATGTTTGAAATAGAGATGGAGATGAAACAGAAAATTGCAAAACTT
This sequence comes from Lucilia cuprina, assembly GCF_022045245.1. Classification (NCBI taxonomy): domain Eukaryota; kingdom Metazoa; phylum Arthropoda; class Insecta; order Diptera; family Calliphoridae; genus Lucilia; species Lucilia cuprina. The sequence goes on along the minus strand of NC_060952.1, from coordinate 98,627,770 downwards.
TATAAATATCGAGAACACGGCGATTAGCACAACAGAAAAGTTTTGAAAAAATTGCAAATGACCCCAAAGTGAAACAAAAAACATGATGTATGTCAAGATTTAAACGAAGTTTAAACACACTTCATGGTGTTAAGACGAACAATTTTGACAGCATATCCTAAGGCGTAGCAATGTTTTCTTTCAAAAATACTTAGAGGCAATTTTGTTTTAAGTTTTCTAAAAAAAATTTAAGACTAATATGTATAAAGGATTTTTATATAGTTATCTGAATAAGTTTAATAATTGTTCTATTTCTCATTCCCACAGTCAATGTATGATGATTTAAAATATCTCAAAGCTAATCGATTCAAAATCAGGTTTTAAACTTACTTGGTAATTCCAGTCTGTTTGTAATTTAAATATGACTCAATGCATACAAAAGCAATTTTCAATATTTATTCGGGTCGTAGGGTACAAATTAACATCAACAAAAACAAAGCGACCTCAAAAAACGGATGTAAACTCTAGTGTTAGATGCGTAAAAACGGGAAAAGAGCCTAAAAACTAAATGGTCTATGAAAAAATATGCACAATTTTTTGTTGCTGTTTACAAATTGTTTTTTTATTTTTTTTTTGTCTTTTTATCAACAAATCATTATCACAACATCTGCTACCGTTTATATTGCCGTTGTTGTGGTCTAATCAACGTAACAATTTCAGGTTTTTATGTGTTGATTTGTTAGAAATTTTTTTAAACCTCAAATCAAAACATAAGCGTTAAAAGTAGCAAAAAAAAAACAATAATCATAATAATAACAAAAACAAAAAAATGAGGGAAACATAATATGCAATAATATCAAAACACAAGCACGTCTTTAAACAAGACGTGTTATTAATGTTTGAAAAAAAGAATACGAAAAACATTGCTACAACGGAAGTATGTGCATTGCTAATAGAGTAAGCCATACACACACACACACATACCCTAAATACATATTACTCAAAGCCTTTTCAACACCACATCAACAAATTATTTGTTTTTCAGTTATTGCTGGTATTTTATCTAACAATTGTGAAAAAAGCAACAACAATACTTCACTTTTGAATTTTTAATATATTTGGGGAGTTTATTTCTATTTCAAAAATACCGCAATTTGTTACTGTTGTTAGTTTGCTATTGGTGTTTTTTTTTGTTTCATTCAGTTCTTCTTTATCTATATTGTTGTTTTTCGATAAGTATACAAATAACGCTAAAATAACAAGGTAAATACTAGATAAATAGCAAATTAAACTGGTGAAGTGAAATAAGCTAAAGAAAACACAAGTTAAGAAATATTAAAGTTATGAAAAGGTGAAATTATTTTAACCCATAGTTATATGGTGTGAGAAACAATGAATTCCTTTGTATTTTAGTTAGTTAGTTAGTAATTTAGTAAGTTAGTGAGTTAGTAAGTTAGTTAGTTAGTTATTTAGTTAGTTAGTTAGTTAGTTAGTTAGTTTGTTAGTTTGTTAGTTTGTTAGTTTGTTAGTTTGTTAGTTTGTTAGTTTGTTAGTTTGTTAGTTTGTTAGTTTGTTAG
>NC_060952.1:98602028-98626114 GCF_022045245.1 Lucilia cuprina | reverse complement strand
CTATAGTCTAGTCTATAGTCTAGTCTATAGTCTAGTCTATAGTCTAGTCTATAGTCTATAGTCTAGTCTATAGTCTAGTCTATAGTCTAGTCTATAGTCTAGTCTATTTTATAGTCTAGTCTGTAGTCTATTCTATATTCTAGACTATAGTCTAGTCTTCTTTTGGCTTAAGGATTAAAGCAATTAAAAACGGTTGAAATCGATCAGTTATTTCGTACTCCTGAATACGGTTTTTAGGATCATTATTATATAAACAAAGATCAGCAAACATAGTTTTATAGATGTGTAAATAACCCTAACATTCATGGGAACTCCATTTCAGAAAATGACTCAACTGTTAAAACTTACACTAATTAACACTAATAACAAGGTTAAATTATACAAAAATAACCTTTAAATTAATTTATCTGCATATTTACTCCTACCCAAATATGAGACCTCTTTTTGCCTACAATAAGTAAAAGTATTCCGGAAATAAGGTTAAAAATACACTATAAAAAACAACATTTTTAACATACTGACTAGGATATTATATTATTATATACATTCATACTTGTTAATTAATAAGCATTTTAACTTTATTTTACACTCTATAATAACAGCATATTCTGCTAATTATTTGCAATTTTACACTCTTAATTATTAATCATCTTTAAAATAGTGTAAACTAGCTAAATTTAACATTCTTCCATTTAATTTAAACAACCAATTTAACCAAAACTATGATGACTTACTATGAAACATCAGTTATTAGCTAGATATTTTCTCAGTTTCCTATTTTTTTTATATATATTTCAGATATGCTGCTTTAAATTTTTTATTTCCCTCAAACATTGTTTTTTTTTCACATATTTTTGCATTATTCTTTTGCTGCTTTCATCTTGTAATATTCTTAAATTTTTATATCTTTAAGTGGAATGAAGACTAAGGAATGAACACTAACATTTAGTTTCAAATTCTATTAACCGTTATAATACACATGTTGCTAATGTGTGGTTAATAAGTGTGTAAGCCGAATGTAAGTAAATGTGTATGTGTGGTTTAAAAAGGAGAGTGAGTTAGTGTGTTTATGTGTGTGTGTATGTATATATAATAACCAACAATCAAGCAAGCACATAAAATGTTGTTAACTACTTAAGTACAACTTACGCTTTACCAAACAATTCACCAGCAAATTTTCACAACACACACTATCTCATTTTCTCATTGAAGTATACAGTTACCAACCAGAAGGGATGTTAAAATGGAATGCAATACAAGTTGGTTTTTATAACAAATAAGAAATATCTATAATATAGTAAAGAATAGAGTTTTCTTAATATTATACCCACTAGTTAGACTATTACTATAAACATACTTAAATACATATATATGTATGTATGTAGTTATATATGTACATTTGTATTATATATTAAAAGCATCTCTATTATTTTCAGTTTTAGCAAATATTTATAAGTTGCCTGAAGAAATAGTTGCAGGGGAAATAGAAGTAAAAGCTGTTTAGGTTCATATCAACTGATAGTTTTCCCTGTATCTTTTTTGTTTTCCTTTTTTTAACTTATTTAATTTTTTAAAAAGAAAATTCACTTAAAATATAAATAAACTTGTATATTTAAAGAAACATATGGAATTTAGCAACATGCACACATACTCAATAAAAAAAAACAACATTTATATGTCTGCAGTTAGTTTCAAATTTCTTCTCTTTACCCAAAAGATTTCAATATATTAGTTATATTTAGCATTGTTACATACTATGTAAAAGGAAAAGATTTCGTTAGAAAATGTTTTATCAACTTAAGGATTTTTTTTTTAAATTTAACAAGTGAGAGTCCATTACCAGCTGTGCCGAATATTTTATGCGTTCAAACTCTTTACCACAGTATATTAAAAAATATTTATTTTTTATTTTTAAATATTTTTTTTTAATTTTAATTTTTTTTTAAATTTAAAATTTTTTATTGTTTTTTTTTTTTAATTTTATATTTTTTTGATTTTTTATTATTTTTTTAACGAACCATTTTTTGTTTCCGCCCATTTTTCACTTTAAAAATCTAAATTTTGTGATCACCCCTTATTTTTGTTTGAAAAATTTTGTAGTAATCTATAAATTCCATTTAATTTTAAGAAAAAGAAAAACAAAAATAATAAAACTTTAACTTATATAAGAGAAAGAAGAAAAACTTGTTTAATGCATAATATGAATAAATAAATTGAGAGTAAAAGCAAACAGCCGTTAGTGGAACAGTTACAAATGAATATGGGAATGTATTTGTGTGTATGTACTAGAATAGTTGTTATTTACTTGGCATTTGTGTTAAAAGTAAAAGACAACAGACAAATGCATTCATGTTAATGAAAAGCTTTTCAAATATTGAAATTAATAAATAATAGTTTTAGTCGTTTTTCTCATAAATCATAGTAAAAGTTTTGTTATTATTAAAATTTCCAAAGAAAATTAACTTTAATTACAAGTCTTACTTTGCGTATACGTAATGTGAAAATATGAGTCAGAAATTAATAATAAATATACGTCCTGTAGTTTTAAGGTACAGAATCAAAACATTTTTGGAAATCATTTTGCCATTTTAAGCTGATTAACAGAATAGACATGAAACTTAATATGGTCATAAGCAGAATGTATACAGGTTTAAGTTTTGAAACAAAATTTAACAGAGTAATCACCAGCGTCTCTATAGGTCTGTAAAAAGTGAAACACTTCATTTGTACAAAATTTGAAAGCTGTTTGCAAGAAACTCAAATGTATTTTTAATTTTTTGTTGAAATTTTTCTGTTTCCAGTTGTTATTTTTATTTTTTATCTCACTGTGGTCTTTTTCATCCACTGGGTAGACTTGAGAACGGTCTACCATCGCCCCTTTATTCTTCAATGAACTTAGGTGGCAAGTTTTGTACATTGGCTTTGACCGGTCCATGCACAAGTACTTTGCTGGAATACACGACCTATCTAATCTCTGACCATTTGATGGCCTTTGTTGATTCGGAATTTCGTGAGAACTTTTTGGTACTTTATTTGTTTTTGAATTGGGTACGTAGAGTCTGAATTAGGTGAGAACCCATAAAAGGGAACTTTTGGGTACCTTTTCGTTTTTTAAAAGATACTCTTTTTTATTTTTTATAATATTGGATTGAATTTAAGCATGTTGAGCCCAAAGAAATTGATGTAAAAAAGGACTTTTAGGTACTTTTTGGTTTATACCGAATATAGAACTCTTACTGTGGAAAAAATTCTGCTGGGTATTTACAATATGTCTCTTCTCTTAGTTAAGATACTATTTTTGTCATTAAGTTGCCTAGAACATTGGCCAGTTAGATGCTGATGGCTTCCGGTAGGTTAGTGGTTAGAGTTCTTGTCTGGTAGACCGGAGGTTGTGGGTTCGATTCCCACCTGCGGCACTGGTTAAGGGGCCTAGGTGTATTTCTCCGGATTTGATGTACATATGTACATCCTTCTTTCAAACTAACTAACTAGATGCTGATCTAGTATTGAAAAGACTCCGAATTCAATATTTTAAATTACGTGGCGTCATAGTATCAAAAGCACCAAAAAATGTGATAATATCCATGGGACTAGTTTCATATTATTATCGATTTAGAACGTGTTTTATCTCAATTTATATTTTCAATAAACAGCAATTAATCAAATCATTATTTTGTAACTACTTAGATTCAATACATATTTGCAATTTATTAATAAAAATGTCATATACAGCAAGTACAACGTTATTAGACAACATTTGCTTTGCTTTAGTTTATTTTGTTATATTTTGTTTTTTTTTTTCATTCTCTGTTTTAATAAAATTATCATCATCATAAAATTATTATTATCGTCAGAAACACTTGTGTCTTAAGATGAAATGAATAAGTTGTCTTCAGTGTACTACATTAGCAAATTTTATTATATTTTGTTTTTTAATAAAATTAAAAAACATTTGCTAAATGTATGTTAATATTTAAAAAAATATTTTCAACTAAATGATAACGACACAATTTAGGTTTTATGAACAAAATTATAAACAAAATGAAAGGTAAATTATACAATTTAACAGCTAGTTACAACTTAAATTACAACACCACTACTGGGGTATTTGAAACAGTTCAATAATTAACCTAACCCCCATACAACCTGAGCCTCGAATTGTGTTTTATATAAATCTTAATAGTAACACCGATTTCCGTAAGCCTAGCTTTCATATGACGAAATGACGATTTTAATTGACTTATAAACACTAGTATCACAATATACTTTTGCTGAAGTAAAATTAAACAAAATGATTAGACAGTTTTGCAATTTATTGATTATGTTTATAATGAATCTGCCTTTGATTGATATAAACCACCAACGGCACGTATACTTATTATTAATTAATCACATACATTTTCACACTACGTATACGCAGTGGTTATCCACACATAAATTCATCATTGACATGTCATTAAATAAAATCAATAACCCCTTCATAATACAATCATCGCCAGTCAAAATATTGTCTGGAAAACAAAAATGATTAATGAAATTCTTAAGTCAACATTTTAATTGTTTTTTTTTTTTTTCTTTGAGAAAAAAAAACAAACTTTAATTATTTCTCTTACTTCTGTAAATGTAATTAAAACCATAAGACTATGACATACTCGTTAAACATGTTCTCCAATAATTTTTCCACTTAACTTGTTACTAACATTGTTTAACAAATCGGGTCAAGAAAGAAAATTTGTGGATTTTTTTGACAAACAAGTAGTGTTTGTTTTTCTGCATGCAAATATTGTAACACAAAACTAACAAAATTGTCAACACCCCGAATAAACGAGCAAAAGAAAAACTATGTATAATAGTAATAATATAACAATATGGCCCATGTTAGAGGAGAAATTAAAAAAAAAAACAAGACTTCGACAACATTTTAATAGTTATTTAAGTTTCTATTGTACATTGAAAACAAATATTTTTCTTTATTATTGGCCAGCAGCCAAAGAAATATTTACAATAACTAAGAGCCGAAAAAAGAGCCCAACCAAAACCTCGTACATCACTTGTATGAACAGAAAGAGAAACGTTTTGGTTAAATTTTGTTTTCATTTTTAAAGTTCAAGAAAAAAACACACAGAGAATTGCAGTAGACGACATAAAGTATTTAAACCTGCTGATTGTTTTTAGTTTTTGGTTGAAAAATGTTAAACGGAAATTGTTAACACAAATGAAAGTGTTAAAATATAAATTTTTAAAATTTTCGTTACAAGAAAAAAGCGAAATGAAAAGGAAGAGGAGGCAAAAATTTAAACATACATATTGGAACAACAATAATTATACTTTTTAAGAAAACTAGAAGTAATCAAGTATTTTTAAAGAAAAACAAGTAAGACATGTATATTCAGCTATGACGAATCGTATAACCCTTTTACCATGATGTGTTAAAAATACAGTCAGTAATAATTTCATTAAAAAAAAAACAAAAAAATCCAGTTATAAAATGAAAAGGTACTAAAAACCAAAAGTTCCAGAACTCTCTTTCAAAATTACCTTTTAAAGAACGAAAATGTACCAAAAAGTCCCAGAAAATGCAAAAGTACCTTGACAATAACAACACACATTCGTATCGTGATGCTTTTAATCATCTTAGTTTCTGTGTATTGTTGTTGTTTATTTTATTATTTTTGTTTCAGAATACACCAAAAATCGCAATATTTGATATTTTCAGAAGTTCCCTTGGATTTTTGTTTATATCTTCATTATACATGCTTATACCAATTAAAAACTAATTGCAAGCATGTATGATAGAATTGTTGACGATATCTGGGGCCTTCAGACGGTCAAACAGACAAACGTACATAGTTCAATCGACTATCCTTAAGGGTAAGATCATACTCTTCAGGTTAATGTGTTAAAAAAACAGTCGGTACCAAAAAATGCTCTTTTACTTACACTTTGGAGTCAACATGCTTCTAAAAAGTACCTTTTAAAAAACGATAAAGTACCCAAAAGTTACATTTTATGGGTTCTCACCTTATTCAAACTTTACCTATTTATTTTTATATTTATAGTTTCAACATTATAGAAAATGCCAATAGTTCCTTTAAAAAAGTACCAAAAAGTTCACTTTTTCCGATTTTACCTAATTCCGACTCTACATACTTAATTTCATGTTACTAGGTTCAATATTATAGAAAATTCAAAAAGTACGACGAAAAAGTATCAAAAATCTAATCCGGGCTCTGCATACTTAAGTTCATTTTCCTAGGTTCAATATTATACAAAATTCAAAAAGTACCTTTTGAAAAAGGAAAAAGTACCAAAAAGTTCCCTTTTATGGGTTCTCATCTAATTCGGAATCTACATACTTAATTTCATGTTCCTAGGTTCAATATTATAGAATATTCTAAAAGTACCATTTGAAAAACAAAAATATACCAAAAATTTCCCCTTTACCTAAATTCGACTTTACATATTTAACTTCATATTTCCATGTTCAATATTATAGAAAATTTCAAAAGTACCTTTTGAAAAACGCAAAAGTACCAAAAAGTTCCCTTTTATGGTTTCTAACTTAAGCCAGACTCCACATACTTAATGTAATGTTTCTAGAAATTAAAAACTGCTCTCGCTCTGCCTTGTTTTATAAACAATAGTATAATAACAAAATTTACCGTTTATGTATTTTGTTTTCTGCAATTTCTGTTTGAGCATGAATAAAAAATCTTATTTTTTTATAAAATTTTCAGAGGTTGTCTCGGATTATTGCCCATATCTCCATTATTTATGGACCGATTTTGCTGATTTTAAATAGCGATCTTGCCGAAAGCATGACGATTCGGATCTCGTCGATATCTGGGTTCTTTTAAAAACTGATTTCAACAAACACACAGACAGACAGGACATGGTTTAATCGACTACGCTATATATAAGGGTCGGAAAATTATATTTTAGAAATTACAAACGGAATGACAAACTTATATATACCCTACTCATGAAGGTGAAGGGTATAATTACAAACGGAATGACAAACTTACATACATATATACCCTTTTCACAAAAGTGAAGGTTACAATAAAATTCTCTCACAAAAATAAATTTATTATTACAAATTTCATTTATAAATCGTTTATAAAATAAAATTTTGTTTCTGAATAAGACCTATAAACCTAAACTAACTAAAGAATAGAACTTAAAAAATTTGTATGGCCAATTTCTTAATTTAAAATATACTTAATTTAAAAATATATGGAAACAATAATTTAAAAATATATGAAAACATTTTTAGTAATACGTATACGTGCTGAGGTACAAAGAAATCATTTCTAGCTGGCTAATGCTATTCAGATGAAATTTAACTCGTTAGTAAGAAAGGTATTTAACATTTTTTTATGATAGATCTAAAAGAACCTTTCAAATAATGCCTTTCAACATAAAGCTTAAAAATATTTTTACAAGCTTTTATATTTTCGATAGAAACTTATTTTTTTTTTAATTCAAATATTTTCTGTAGAAAATCATTGCATATAAAAAATATGTATTTTTTCTATTTTTTTTTTTTCTATTTTCTATATATTTCTTCGGTGTCATATAAGTAAAAATTGTATTATTTTTGTTCCTAAATTTAAAAATAAAATTAAATTAAATTACTACTTTTTTGACAAACTTTAATAAGTTGTCTATATATCAATCAAATATATTACTTTACTATAATGCTCATAAAACATTCAAAATGAGTCAATAGTTCGTTTGTAATAACTAAAATATTACAATTAACAAAAATATATTTAAATAACATTTTAAACAAGTTGATTATACATTTTTTGTCGATTTGAAAATTGCAGAACACAGGCACTCATTACAAAAATGTTCTTAGAAAAACTCTTAAAAATTCTGTAATAAGATTATATTCTTCTGTCTATAGAAAAAGTTTTAGAATTTTGTTATTAAAAGAGATTTCTATATGTATTAATATCCAATTTTCATTATATGTAACATCAGCATTTTGTACATTTATTTTATTAATACAACAAGTTGTAAGTAAACACTACATATTGTTGGTTTTATTTGTTTTTGTATAATTTTTATCACAGCCCTGTTAACAGTTAGTTTTCCTTTTCCCTTTCAATGGGTCGGTAACAACACAATCAAGCACTTAAACACACACACAAACATACATACATACTTCCCCATAAAAACAATAGAGCTGCCGAGAGAAAACAAACAAACAAAAGTATATGTTAGTACTTATTACATACAAACTTACTTACTTGCCATTATAATGTTGGTATGTACATTTATATGTGTGTATGTGTTTGTAAACTATATAGTTTCCGTATATTGTTATTGTTTTGTTATTAAATGTCATGTTTGTTATTACATACAAACAAAGAAGATATTTCTCTTTCGTTTTCTATTTGTATATCTCTGTATTTTATGTTAATGTCGGTTGTTGTATTGTATGCATTTCCGTTTCTTATGTTCAACAGGAGTGTGGTATAAGAATACTACAACATTTCATGTTTATTATCTCGAATGAATGAATTGCGAATTGTTGTTGTTATTGTTTTGTAGCTGATATTAGAAAATGTTAATGGAGTAGAAAGACCCTTCTCAATAGACTCATTCAAATACATAAATTCTTAACATTATTTTTTTTTTAAGAAATTGTAAGAAGTAAGAAAACTATTTTCACACCAACTACATCATATTGCATTGTGCAGGAAATGAAAACAATTGCAAATGACAGTTATTTAAACCTAGTTGCCAGTAGATAGCAATTTGAAATTGAAAGGTAAGTTACAATTTCATTTTTATAAGCCAAAAAAAAAAAATAATAAAATTAAATTAAGAAAATGTTTATTTATTTTCTACAATGCTCAATGAAGGTATTTCGGAAATGAATGTATACATAAATTTCTTATTATATGAAAATTTAAAAAAGTTAGTCACCAGAATTTTTAACTTTTTTTCATCCTATGATTCTCAACTGCTTAAAAAACTGAAAATTTAGAGAATATTTTTAAAAATTCTTTTTTTTAAATCAAATTTATTCCAGTTAAATATTAGCAGCTAAAAAACGTAATAAATGTAATGTAACGCTTTTGTCTAAATTTAATAAATTTAATCACTATCGGCAACATCACTGTCCTCAGCTTCAGGATGATTTTTAAGTCTTGCAATTAATTCCTTGGCGGGATTGAAGATACCATTAGTTTGTTGGGAACAAATAAAACAACGTTGAGATTTTTTATAATTTTCTAAAGCACATTTTTCACAGAAATAGTGTTTGCATCTAAAAATGAAAGAAAAAAATAATTGTTATATAAAATCATAAAAAATAAACTCTAATTGTTAATGATATATCCTTTCCAAATGTATAATTACACAGGCCAACAAATATTTATCTGGTATGCATCCGATTTTGGTCTGGTCAAGTCATCATAAAGTTTTCTAGATATCGAGTTCCTAAAATCCCGTTTATTACATATTTAAAACTACGTAACAGCGCGAAGTTATCTTTATCTATACAATTATGTTGTTATTCAAAAATCCAATGTGTTGTCGACCTAAAGCAGCGTAACACAATGAGTTCTCAAATGAGCTGCTTCTATCACTCGTATGTATGCTCACATATGTGTAAAAACAAACAAAAACAGTCAGAGAACTAATTTTTTACTATCTGCCTATCGCTGACCTAAAGATAAAGGTTTTTTATAATTCTTTTATTCTTTGGCTTAAGATATAACACATATTTTAACAATATTTGTTTAAAATCGGCAGATAAGACATAACATCTCAATTAACAGTGATTTTTTAATTATTAAAAGACGTTTTCAAGGTATCATTTTATATTTTTCCTAAAATTTATAACCCAGAAACCATAATATACATTTCTAAAGGATTAACAACAATCGCTTTTAAAAACTGAGAAATCTCCGGCGAGAAAAAAACTGAAAAATCCTCGGCGAGAAAATCAGCAATGTAATCTAAAAGAACTGTTTGTCAACTTCGCATTAAACAACGCTCAATCCTTTAGAAATGTTAAATATGTCTCTGCGTTTTGACTTTTTTACAAATGTGTTGGCCTGTGTAATCTACTACAATTTTCAGAAGACAAACAGACGAATATTGACTAAACAAATTTAAAAGCGATTCTGGCCAAAGTGATATATATATATATTAACTTACTTGGTAACAACTGGATTGACAAAACTTTGCCGACATATAAAACATTTAAATGGCAATGTTTCCTCATCTGAATGAATTTCATATTTGCTATCATCCTCATCCGACTCACAATCACCTTTCTTATGTGACGCATAGTCCATTTCCAGTTGCCAGCCGGCCTTGTAATCACTGCGATCATGCAAAAATTTACAACTGTCACCAAAACCACAATAACCCGTTTCCTTATAATCCTTACAGATGTCCGGCTGATAATCCCATCTAACGGTGGCTCGCAAGTGTGCCGGTGCTCTAATGGGCCCCTTGCGCACCATGCCAGAACTAGCATTACCGGCAGCTGTATCCTGCTTTTTATAGTATTGAGCATAATTATTAATTCCACGATAGATTTTATCATCAGCCTTTCCCTCTAATTCCTCATTAATTTTTAAGGCTTTTTCATGTATAGCCTGGGCATCACGATCCAGTTCAGTGTCAACTTCATTGATGGAAGTAGCTCCTTGATCTTGCGGCCCATTAGGTTGGGCCGTGCGTTTGGATTTGTATGACACTGTGACTTTGGCATCATCGTCACTTTCCCCACTAGACGAGGAATTGTCCTTATGTTGTCGTTCCCTTTTGGCTGTCAAGTGCTTTGTACTTTGAAAATTAGGATTTGTTCGTTTACGCTTCTGTTCAGCTCTTATTACGGAAGAAGTAGTTTGTTCTTGGTCACTTTTATCTTTATCTAGAAGGAAAATTTTTAAGTTATTTTTGTTCGTATTAAAGCTTTTATATTTACCTGACTCTTCACTGGATTCCTGTTTTCTTCTGAAAGCCGGTTTCTTTATATTTCTTTTTTTAAAACCAAAGCTTGTTTCATTGCCGGATGCTGCTTCCTGGGACATTTTTCCTAAACGTTTTTGGATTGTGTTCCTGCTGTTTGTTGTTTACAATTGCTTTTTTACAACATTTGTTTTGTTTTTGTGTTCATGCTGCCAGATTTAGGATTTGTAAAGAAAAAGTCGACTTTTCGATTTAGTATTTTTGAAAAGTCGCTGTTACGACTTTGCATTGTATGAAAAGTTAAACTTTGAAAGTGTTTTATTAAAAAATGCAATAAATACTCTAAAATTAAACAATTTTCGACTTTTAGATATTGTTTCACTATTTTTCTCTTTCTGATTTGTTATTAACATATAGTTTCAAAATCGATTTCTTAGATTTTTGTTACCGAAAAAGTTACCCTACTGATTGGTAACTTAATTCAGTGGTGCTGCCACTTTTTGCAAATTATTATTTAGCGAGAAAAAAAATTCCATTGCTTATTAATTCTATGCCGGTGCAAAATAGTTTTGTCATCAGATAACACTTCCGCGTGAAAAATCTCGAAGTTTTACGCTAATAATTTATTATTTTTCCAATATTATTATACTCAACATGTCTCTTAAACTTTTATCTACCAATAAATGTTTCGAAGGCGAACAGCGTGTGTACAGTCATGAGTCCAGTACACTGGGCTGTGAGATGAAATTTGGTGTTTATTTGCCGCCTTGCTTGTTGGAAGATAAAACCGAATGCCCGGTATTGTACTTCTTAAGTGGATTGACTTGTACCCACGAAAACTTCATACACAAGTCCGGCGTTCAACAATATGCTGCCAAGCATGGTTTAGTAGTGGTAAATCCTGATACTTCTCCTCGTGGACTTAACATTGAGGGAGAAAATGATGCTTATGACTTCGGTACAGGGGCCGGTTTCTATATCAATGCTACCCAAGAACCTTGGTCTAAAAATTATCAAATGTTTTCCTACGTTACTCAGGAATTAGTGGAATTGATAAATAAAAACTTTGCAGTTGTACCCAGTAAAAAGGGTATTTTTGGCCACAGCATGGGTGGACATGGTGCCTTGGTTTGTGCTTTAAAGAATCCTGGTTTATACCAGTCGGTTTCAGCCTTTGCTCCTATTTCCAATCCCGTTGAGTGTCCCTGGGGTCAGAAAGCCTTCAAAGGATATTTGGGAGATGACCAAGAGGCCTGGAAGCAATGGGATGCTACTCACTTAGCCAAGGATTATGCTGGTACACCTTTGGAATTGTTTGTTGATCAAGGCAGTGAAGATGATTTCCTTAAGCAAAAACAACTACTTCCCGATAATTTGTTAGCCGCCACAGCCAACAACGATCATTTGCAAACCATTTACAAGTTGCGTGAGGGTTATGATCACAGCTACTACTACATCGCCTCCTTTGTAGGCGAACACATTGCCTACCACGCCAAATTATTAAAACAATAAATTAATAATAAAAAGTGCATCAATTGAAGAATTTAATTTCAGAAAATTTACTCATTGAGATTGTTTATTTTACAACTTAAATGAAGTAAATGTCCAAATACATAATTTTAATATTAAACTATATTTTTTGTATAAAGTTAAAGCTAAACTAAAAAAAAGAAAAAATATATATTTAAATGAATGTTCCATAACTTGCAATAAGTAGAGTGTTAAATATTTAAAAAAAAAATTAGTGTTGTAATTCGTTTCTTACAAAATATTTAGATTTCCAGCAGCTGTTGGGCAGCTGCTTCTACATGAACATCATGATAGACGGCTTCGTGCTCCTGATTGACGTCTGATTTGGGTACTTCAACAACTTCCAGTTTGATACCTTTTCTCTCGTGTATCAATTTATGGTTGCGCAACTTGTAGTTCTGTGGAAAACCTTTGCCACAAATATCGCAGCTGCAAAAAATAAACATATATATAGTTTCATAAATATAGAAACAGTATAAGTTTACAACTTACACAAATGGCTTTTCACCGGTATGGATCATTTTGTGGAATTTCAAAGTATTGGTATAGGTAAAGCTCTTGCCACAAACATCGCATACATAGGGGCGTTCATTGGTGTGAATACTAGAGTAAAGGAACATATTAGCTTTTTTTCATTTTATCGAATTATGGTTATAGGCCACTACTTACCGATGATGCTTATTTCTTGTAGACAAATCAGCAAATGCAGCTGGACAATAGCTACATTTATAGGGTCTGTTGCCCGTATGAGTGTTCATATGACGAGCCAATTGTTGTCCCTGGGCAAAGCAATGACCACAGATTCTAAAAAAAATAATAATGATAAAGGGAAACATTTTACAAGTTAAGCTATGCACTTACTCGCATTCATGAGGCTTAATGCCTTTGTGCAACTTAATGTGTTCTGTTAGTCTACCCTGCGAAGGATATTTGTTGCCACAAAAGTCGCAGATGTAGGAGGTTTCCTTAGGTTTCTTTTCTTTGGGTTCTCGTTTGGCACGTTTTGCTGCAGGGGCTGCTTTACGGCTGGTAGAAGCTTGGGCGGCAGAACGTTTTGCTAAAACTTTCGACTTTTGTTTGGTATTTTCCTTTTTAACATATTCTTCATCGTCATCTGATGAAGGCAATTCTAAATCTTCTTCCAATTCGAGATATTCCACATTATCTTGGCTATCGGGTAAACTCTGTAAAATTGTTAATTTATTACTTTGAACACACACAAAAACCCATTCAATTTTCTTACATCATTATCGAAGGTATCGTCCGCCAGTTGAAAAACTTCCTTTTCTTCCTCTTCAGTCATGGGTTCATAAATTTCTACAAAATCATCATCTTCTTCCTGTATATGTACCGTATATTCTTCTTTAACAACACCTGCATTTTCCTGCTCCAATTTGACCATTAAACCTTCGTTAGATTCCTCAACAACATAACCGTCTTCGGTTATTGACAACGTATTACCCACAGAGTCATTTTCTTCTTCAAATTCATTCTCAGTACGCTTTTCAACCTCAACAGGAGCAATAAATTTACTCAAATGATTGTGGGACCTTTGGCAGGTTAGACGAAATTTATAGGCCACTTGCAGATATTTGTGACATTTGCTGCAGATTTTATCGGGATAGTGATCAAACTGTTTTATCTTAATTATAAAAAATAAATTAATATTAATTTTTAAGACATTTCAATAAGAATTTTAAAATACTTACGGGCACTCCACCGCATTCCAATATCATACGCGTTAAATCTTTTTCAGCATTTTTGTCAAATATTGTTTGCATTTCTTCTTTGGGCTGCTTTAAGCAGATTCTACACACCAGCCATTTTTCATTTAGACCCGATTTCATTTTATTGGTGTTTTTAAGCAACTTAAAAAATTTTAAATAATAGTTAAATTTTTGGAGAGATGATTTCTTTTAGTTTTTATTATTTTTGTCTAAAATTTTTCTATTTTTCTAAAAAAAATTAAGAAAATTTCACTGTAAAATATGACGCCTCTCGCGCTTGTTTTGTGTTGTTGCTTTTGTTGTTGATATGTCAAATTTTAATCAATGTGTGGTTTCTGTCAAAAATCTTTAAATGCAACTCTGATAAAATGTCATACATAGTGATGCCACGTAGACAAATTTTGGTGTATGAAAATAAGGGTTCTATAAATAAACATTCGAATAATCGAATATTCGACTTTTTGTTGAAAAGTCGAAGTCGACTACTTTGCTATAAAAAAGTCAAAAACTAAAATAGTCGGAAAAACTCACAAAAAGTCAAAAAGATAGTCAAAATGCAAAAAGTCAGAAAATTATAAACTGAAAGAGCAGTTTCACTTTAAATGACCTCTAGTATCATTTTCCTCCTCCAGTCCATACTATAGACTATGCTATAGTCCAGTCTAAATTTTGGGGCACTTTTCTGAAACTGTTAATTTTTTAAATTTTACCAAAAAATTTATACATTTGCTGTTATTTTGTATGTTTTGGTAAATTTTGTTATTTTGAAAAATTCAAATACTTTCATATTATTTTATAATGATTCTGTTCATATGGTAAAGAAATGTAACCATTTATAATTCAGTTGTTCAGTCTATATATAATTCAGTTGTTTTACAATAAAATCTCTTTGGATTTTAAAAGTACATAGTACGAGTTAAAATGCAGGTAGCTAAAGAAGAAGTCTTTTAGATCTTTTTTTAAGTAAAGTGTATTTTTTAATTACTATTACAATTGTTTTTTAGTGGTTTGTTAATCATTTAAAAAGACGGGCGGACCTGTTTAATTTTTGAGACGTTTTAAATAGTTTTTGTTAAATGCAACTCTGATGAAATGTCACACATAGTGATGCCAAATCGACAAATTAATTATATGAAAATGTAATAGCTGTGGTGAAATTGTTTAACGATTGATTTATTTTAAAACGTATTGTTTGAATTGAACAAAACTTTTTAACATACGTACGTACATATGAATGATAATAAAAAAGTTTAAACGCCTTATTCATAAACAAGTTTTTATATAAAAATAGAATTTTGAACAAAATTTTTTGATTTATAAACCTATTATAAGATATAATGTTGGTGGTAAATAACAACAAATAATTAATAAGCAATTTTATAAAAAATAGTCGACAAAGTAAACATTTTTTCTCATATTAAAAAAGCTTTAAAAGGAATTTAATTCAAATTATGTACTAAATAATAAACATATATGTATTTTTAACAGTGTACACAATCAATATGTATTTTTTTAATTTAAATTTTTTTTGAAGTATTTATTTTAAAAATAATGAATCTTTTTAAAACATTTTCACAATCAAATGTAACAACCATTTTTTATTCGCAACTTTACCACAGTTTGACAACTTTAAAGTCCGCTAAAAAATTGTATTGTACTTGTTCTGATCTTTTTTTGTAGACTACAAAATTGCAATAGATTTCTTTTGCAATAAATTTGGTGGTAAAAAATAATGTGCTAAAATTGAAGTGTTTTTTCGAAAAATTTAGTTTTAAGTGTTAATAAATTAAAAAAAGTTTTTGAAATGATTATTATACATAGAAAAAAGTGTAGTTTATATGTATATTTGGTGGTGTTTCTGCGAGTCCTTTATTTTATGGCAAATTAAGAAAAAAGTTGCAATTTCATGGTATGTATCTAGTATGTATGTCCTGTAAAAATTTTTCATTTACAAACATGAAGTAGGTATTATGTGTTAATGACCTGGTTGTGGCACATGGTATAAATTGGAGGCTTTGCTACACTCCGGTGGCAGGTTAATTAAGGTCCACCAGTTCAATTAGTTCATAACTTTACCAAACAACTCGTGATTTCCGTCATTGAAAGGAATCACTTTTCTCAAAGTTTTTGTTGTTTTATTTTGGACTATTATATAGACAAGAGTATTGTAAAGCACTGTTTGATAATTTGTTTTACTACTACCAGAGAAACATTGATTTGAGAATCTGTGACAAAGGTCGTCCCAGTGTGAATATTCAATCCACTATTTCCGAGTTTTTTCCAATAGAGGCAAGAGCAAACTTGGCCCAAGTACGGTTATTATCATTCTTAAACAATGGTCCAATGAGTTTCACATCTTATTATAAGTAATAGTGTCCATTAAGGTTATTCCACATAGAGTATCTGATAAATCTTGTCTTAAAATTTTTGTGCAATAAAAATTCCATTAAAATTAATTAATTTATTAAAAATTTTCTATTTCTAGTTCAACATAATATGTATTGTTAAAGCAAACAATTACGTTAATTTTTCTTTTCTATTAAATACAATTTCAAATTATTTCTTCAATTTTATAACCTTTCAATTCATCCTCCTCTTCCATATATTCAATATCGTTATTATTATGTACCATTACCATATTAACAATCCTATGACGTTTTTCGTGGGCATTTTTATGATGCAATTGAGAAAAGGTCTTGCCACAATAGTCGCAACTGAAATAAAATATTATTTTACAAAAGTAAATATCAAAACTTAAAAAATATCCTACGTGTGAGGTTTTTCTCCTGTATGCGTCATCATGTGTACTTTCAAAACATTGGAATAGGCAAAGGCTTTATCACACATGTTGCATTTGTAGGGACGTTCATTTGTATGTATTCTGCAAAAGTTGTGTTAGTTAATACAAAAAACTCTTTAGTTTAATTAGGACAAACCTTTCATGTTTTATCTTAGTCGAAGGATCTCCAAAGCGAGCCTCGCAAAACTGACACTTATAGGGTCTATTACCAGTATGAGAATTCATGTGTCGCGATAATTGCGGTGTGGTTGTAAAACGTTTTTTACAGATTCTGGAAAATAGTTGAAATATAAATAGTATTAATAAGCAATTTTTAATTAATCATTTTATTTTAAACAAAACTTACTCGCATTCATGAGGCTTATCTTTAATATGTATCTTCATATGATTTGTATATTTAGTTTTCTCTGTATAGGTATTTTCACAAAATTTACAACTATATACACCATTAACAGCCTCATCCTGGCTCTGTTTTCGTTTTCTTTTTGCTGCTGGTTTCTTCTC
This sequence comes from Lucilia cuprina, assembly GCF_022045245.1. Classification (NCBI taxonomy): domain Eukaryota; kingdom Metazoa; phylum Arthropoda; class Insecta; order Diptera; family Calliphoridae; genus Lucilia; species Lucilia cuprina. The sequence goes on along the minus strand of NC_060952.1, from coordinate 98,608,612 downwards.
GTGAAAACGTTTCGTGTTAATTACCTTTTCAGGATTTTTGGGCATCTCTTCAATAATTATATTAGCATTATTAATAGTATCTTCATACTTATAAGAGGCTATAACATCTTCATGTTCCTCATTTGTAAAATGTTTGGCATCGACTTCTTCCAGCACATATTGGGATCCTTCATCATCACTTAAACTATGAAATTCTTCTGCTTCATCCTCTTCAATACTTGTGATATAAAGTTCATTTTTATCTGTGTTGTTATTGTTGTTTATGTTAGATTCCTCAGATATGTTATATTCCTCCTCTTCTACATTTTCCTCTACCACATAGTCTGCTTCTTCCGGTGTCATCAGCACATTATTAACTTCTTCTTGGACCTCAGCCTTTTGTTCTTCGGCATCAGAATCGAAATTTATTTCGAGTGTATCTACCGGTTCCTCCTTTTGCGGTAGTGTTACAATAAACTGTTGTAATTGATTTTGAGATTGTTGGCATAAATCACGAAATTTATAAGCAGCTCGCAATAATAACACACAACGATTACATATTCTATTTGGTAAATTCTTCTGATGTCTAAGCTGCAAATATAAAGTATAAACAAATTAATGTTTTCAATTATTTAGAAATTTGTTTACCTTTATAGCCCCACATAATTCTATTTTGTCTTGCAATGTTGTGCCCAGGTCTGCGATTTCCTCTTCACTGATGGGCTCAAATATGTTGTATAATTTTTTATTTTCGCCTTTTAAACATATTCTACATATTAACCACCGAGTATTTAATGTTTGACTCATTTTTCAAATGATTTTTAAATACAATTTGGATTTGTTTACTATTTTTGAGTTATCAACAGCCAAAAAAAAAATAATTTTCTAAAAAAATAGTTGGCAAGCGATGACAAAGACCTGCGGCGACAAATATTAACGGCGACAGCTGATATTATATGTCGGCGCCGGCTTGATATAGAATGTATGCCGGCTAAGTTTTGGATTTTAGAATCAATTATTTTAAAAATCGGTATTGTCGATCACAACATTAAAATATTAGAGTCTTCCACTTTTTAGTTGTGTGATTTAAAAGAACACATTACAATTAATAAAAAAATATATTTGAATTATTTCAATTTACATCTTTTGTCGATACGAAAGTTACTGAACACAGTATTACCTACTGTGTTCAGTAACTTTCTCTCCTTATACAAGTTATTTTCACGCGATTTATTTTTAAACTCACGAGAAATATTTTTTTCTAAACTCTTCATTTTTATACCTTTCAACTTGGTGCTAAGAGTATTAATTAGTTTGTAATTACCAGGGAAACCGAAAACATGCTCTAAATAAGTGTTTTAAGCGCTTTAAATATGCCGTAAAAAACTCAAAATATGCTCTTAAAATTTAAAAAATATGCTCTAAAAATAAAATTTTTCATTATTTTTTAACATTGAAAAGCTCAAAAACACAGAAATGAAATAATAAATGTTTAGTGTCATATTTCATCCTACAAGATTTATTATAATTGATTCATCTCATAGTTTGAAGAACTAGTTTAATAGAATTCCGTTTTACGTTCAGATAACCAATAAATAACATGAAACCATTTGGACCACAAAAAACATATTTTAAACGACAAAGTTTGACACATTTCTACCAATTGTATTCATAGCTTCTAAACTGACATTTTAATCGGTGTTGTCATAAATTCCAATAATTAGTTTTTTAAACTATAAAAATGGATTGGTCTCATGAAATCAAAGTAATAGGTTTTATGTCTGATTTAAAATGTAATGCTTTATTGAACAAAAAACTATAACATTGGTTTTCGTGAGAGTAATGTATTTTTTGCAGTTTTTAAGTTCTACGAACGAATTTTTTTCAAAATTGTAAAATAGGCTGAAAAATTAAAAATAAAAAAATTAAATTTTATTTTTTTTAAATAATGTTTTGAAAATGTACAAAAACGAAAAAAGCGAAAACATCAAAATATGCACTAAAAGAGTAAAATATGCTCTAAAAACTCGAAAATATGCCTTAAATATGCTAAAAAAGTCAAATCATGCAAAATTATGCTCTTATGGGTAAAATATGCAAAAATATGCTCTAACAAATCGATGCCAAAATTCTTAAATTGGTCTGAAACGTATAAACATCTTATCCATGAGTCCATACGACGCACCACAAAAACATGCATATTTTGGTTTCCCTGGTAATTACATTGTAATTCCTATAATATAATTTTTCGAACATATACTCGTAAAGTACTACCCTAGAAACAATATAAATTAAAAACACTATACTATTTTTCATATTTACATTTTTCGGTAAAACCCACTGCCATTTCTCGGTTTGGTTCTGATATTAATTTCAACGACAAAAAATAGTTTTTTTAACATTTCAGTGCCATAGTTAACACATTAAAACTATTGTAGCTATGGTTCTAATGGAACCTGTTATAGAATTGAAGAAAATTTACATTATTTGGGAATAACCATAGTAAATCGAATGAATTTTATTCTATTAAATTAGGTAATATATATTTAGTTTTTTAATACAATTGTACTTAATTAATAATATAATGCTGGACATTTTATTTTTTCATTTAAAATATGTTAATAACTGTAAAAATGATTTGTATTATGAGAGAAATGCATAAAATTGTATTCAAGAATACAAAAATTTTCTACTCTGGTAGACAACCCCGATTTTTTAAATATTTGCTTCCAAAATCCCACATTTTAATCTCTCGGATTCCGTTTTTTTTTAAATCGTTGAAAATGTAAAAACGCCGGCTTACAATCGATTTTGCGTCGCCTCCGACATTTTTAATGTCAGCCGGCGACGTTTATAATATTTGTAGGCGCAGGGCTCTGAGCAGCTGAGGAAAAATTGATTGTGTAAAGTTTTTTAGTGGCTAAAAAGAAATTCCTATTTTTTCCTAAATTTATCACTTAAAAACTTTCGTAAATATGGAAATGTTAGCCTCCACCAGAAACTGCATCAAATTCATGCAGGTATTTATAACAAAAACAGTTATTACTGTCAAACTTTGTAACGACATGTGTGTCTGATTTCCAATTAGTGTCTGCAGCCGGGCATGTTGACACCAGGTGTACAGGCTTTAGTACAAACCCAACAAGTACGTCATCGTCAAACTAAACATTGGGCTCCTAAATTCAAACGTTTGCGCAAATTAAAATTTGTGAAAATGGATTTGCCCGATTTTCATGAGAAACCCAATGAATTGCCTCAGGATGAATTGAAAAAAAGAATGAAAGAGCGTGGCTTTTACCCACCTAGACCTTGGCTAGAAAGACCTTTCCATATCAGTTGTACTGGTGGCATCTTTGAGCCTTATGTTCCTCCAGAGGGAGATGGTAAAAAATCATTCATTTCTGCTGCCGGCGCTAAGCAAAAATTTGAATTTTTGGAAAAGAAGTCCAAATCTATGTTGGCTGTGCGTAAAATACGTTCATATGAAGAGGAATTCGATACTGATGCTTTTCCCAGCATTGCACAGGATGTGTATATTGAGGCTCACAAATTTATGGCCGAAAAGAATAAACACCAATTGCGAGAATTTGTAACCGAACGTGCCTACCCCGAAATGATGCACAATGTTAAGGATAAAACCATTCACTGGAAATTTCTTAAATCCTTAGAACCACCCCGTGTAGTACATGCTCGTGTTACCGATATTATTTCCAAAGAAAACCTCTATGCCCAAGTCACCGTACGTTTCCACACCCAACAGATGTTGGCGATTTATGATCGTTTTGGTCGTCTCATGCATGGTAGTGAAATATTGGCAAAAGATGTTTTGGAATATGTAGTATTTGAAAAACACATTTCCAATGAATACGGTAAATGGCGTTTGCATGATAAAATCATACCCGATTGGCTGCCACCTAAACAACCAGCTCTCATAACCTACAAACTTATTGAAGATGCTGCGCCAGAACAAATCGATGCTGGAGAGGAGACCAAACAATTGAAGGAGGGTGAAAAGAAATTAGATGCTGGCTCTGAAGCTGAGCAATTGCCTGTTTCAGCTACCACAGAGAAGGCTGCGGCGAAACCTAACGCAACGGCCATTTGATTATATTATTTATTGTTAGGCTGGCATTTTAAACGCATGCGTTTAAATCCGATTTAATACATTTAAATAAATATTTTGTTTTCTTTTTTTTTAAGTTAGAAATTTTTGTTTTTATTCTTTATTATCATTCGTTAGATAAATTCTATAACTCGGAATAAAATATAAAAAAAAACCTTAAAATTATGCTTTTTTTGTATTTTAGAGCATTATCTTTAAATTTTCATATTTTCTGTTATAATTTTTTATTACAATCTAAACATAATTGGTGCTACTTCAATATGCTTCAGCACTGTTGTTATTTTAGCAATTGTTACTAAGTAAACGAGTAATAATATATTAGTATTATCGCGATACTCAGTTAAATATATCAGATATGTTGAAAAAATTTATAAATTTAAAAATTGGTTATGAACAATAACATAATTACAAATAGATATTTAATGAAAACTAAAATTAAATAAAAACAATTGTAAGTTCATTTAAAAATTAAAATGTTTTAATATAGAATATAATTATGAACCGAATTTATTTAGAACTGAACTTGAACTGAATTATAAATGAACTAGAACATTAGATCTACTTATGTAAAACTTAACTATATTTATATTTGAACTAAACTATAACAAAACTAGATTTGATCTGAAACATAACTAGTACTAAAACAGAACTGAACTATAACTAGAACTAAAATAAAACAAATAAACGAAACTAGAACTGAATTACAACTTAACTTGAACCGAACTAAAACAGAACTAGAAATGAAGTAGAACAGAAATAGAACTAAAAATTAATTAGAATAGCACTAGATCCGAACTAGAACTGAAATAGACCAAGAACTAAACTGAACTAAAACTGATCTAGAACTGAACTAGAACTGAACTAGAACTGAACTAGAACTGAACTAGAACTGAACTAGAACTGAACTAGAACTGAACTAGAACTGAACTAGAACTGAACTAGAACTGAACTAGAACTGAACTAGAACTGAACTAGAACTGAACTAGAACTGAACTAGAACTGAACTAGAACTGAACTGAACTAGAACTGAACTAGAACTGAACTGAACTGAACTAGAACTGAACTAGGACTGAACTAAACTAGAATTGTATGTTTTCCAATCTTTATAATGATCTAATAAAAACTAATTTAAACAGTTAATTTTTGTCAACATTGTCAAATTTTTTGGTATTTTCTCTGTTACCAATTCTAGCTAAAATCCCTAAAAGCTGACAAATAAAAGAAGTTTCCATCTAAAACTTTTTTTTCGCATAAAAATGTTATCAACTAATTCTCATCTACTACGATGGTTGGTGGTACTTAAATTGTTTTCATTGCAATTCATCGTTAATAAATTAATAGTGCATATTCAAATTGAACTGTTATTAGAAACAGCGTGTTTGCAATGTTGCAGCTATTTTGTATTGGTTGCTGCTGCTGTTTTATGCAAGCATGCATGCGTGCAAAAAAATAATGTCTGTCTAATTACATACCAGAACTACTGGGAGAACATGTATAATTCCCAGAATCTGCTGATGTTGCCTTTGAAATCAATAATTTACTTGTGCGTGTTGTTCGTTCGGTTATAACGTTGATGCCACCACGTTGCGAATAGTTCATTAGACGTTTTCCTTTGTACCAATAAATAAACGAAGGCGGAATGGGTGATTGCATAGCAAGGCATGTTAAATTAATATCACTGCCACTTTTGATAAACAATTCAGGATTACCAAGTATTTTCGCTCGAGACACTTTAAAAGGCAACATATAATAGAAAAAAAGAGCAAAAGGAACAAGATAAAAAGAGAGAAAAGGTATAATGTTAAAATGAAATAATGTGTGTATGTGTGGCGTATAATTGTGGCATTAACTTACCCACAACATTCAAACGGAAACCTTGGCTTATTTTTGGTTCAGTTGACACCTGACACTCGTACGTGCCGGAATCTCGAGGTTGTGGCGATGATATTCTCAATGTCCATTCGTCTGAACCTTCGGTGTGCAAAGATTGAAATCGTTGATCATTGGTGTATGTTAATATGCCCACAGTCAGTATGTGCAAGTCACGTTTGCGTATCCATGAAACCTACGGATGTTTTTGTTTGGTTTTAAAGGTGGTTTATAAACATAATGTTGAATTGTAAGTAATGGTGGGGCTTAATTTAACTTACCGCTCTATCACCTAAATTTCTAACTCTACATTGGAGCAATGCTGCTTGACCCACAATGGAAGTGACTTCTCGTCTGGATGAGTTGTCAAAATAGGGTTGAGAATATGGAGTTTCCCAATAATGAGAGGACACATCACCGTATATTATACGCATCTCTGAAAAAATAAAAAATTAATTTTTATTACGTTTTGTAAGAATTCTATAAAAATTTAAAAAATTACTATACTAAAACTGAACTAAAACTGAACTAGAACTGAACTAGAACTGAACTAGAACTGAACTAGAACTGAACTAGAACTGAACTAGAACTGAACTAGAACTGAACTAGAACT
>NC_060952.1:98599932-98601928 GCF_022045245.1 Lucilia cuprina | reverse complement strand
TCTAGTTCAGTTCTAGTTCAGTTCTAGTTCAGTTCTAGTTCAGTTCTAGTTCATTTCTAGTTCATTTCTAGTTCATTTCTAGTTCATTTCTAGTTCATTTCTAGTTCATTTCTAGTTCAGTTCTAGTTCAGATCTAGCTCAGTTCTAGTTCAGTTCTAGTTCATTTTAGTTTTAGTTCAGTTCTAGTTCAGCTTTAGTTTTTGGTTCAATTTATAGTAAATGTTGAAATAACATTCCAAATCTTTAATATTTATACTTTATATATCTTCCATTCATTCACAGATTCCGCATCGGTCGTAGTACATGTCATTAACGGTGAACATCCAGCAGCCATGCAGCATGGCAACAACAGTGCTTCAACTCTGACACAATCAATTCAAAAAGTCATGCGATCGTTATCGTATGATGCCCTCATTTCGGCATTCGTCAATCTGTCAACCCTGCATCATATATTCTCATCCATAGTTGATTTAATGATTACAACAAATTGTTGTCTAGTGTTATTGGGCATGACTGTATCACAGTGTTTCCTCGTGCATAATGGTCGACTGCCACGGTGTATTACCAGGTGACTGTAATCAAGTGGGAAATATTCGGCATTGGCCGAATCTATTGCATTGCCCAACATCATTAACATTCACAGCAACAACAAAACCAACAATAAGAAAAACCACAAAAAATCATCATTCAACACCACAATAATGAATGTTTTTTCGACTTTAAACGATTTGATCGTTTTAACTTCAATTAGATGTTTTTAATTTTTAAGTTTTAACAAAAAACCCACGTTTTATTATTTATTTTTTAAAATTTTAAACAAGCAGCAACAGCCAACAGTAGCGATGCCTAAAAGCAGTCCATATTTAAAACACAAAAACTTTAAGAGTTTCTCCCTAATTGGGTGCTTATAAGGGTGTTGAATATTTGCATTGAAAATGAAAACAGGAAACAAATATGGCGGTCAAACTGTTGCAAAACCACGTTAATTGTGTGTGTGCAAAAAAAGAGAGTAAACTTTGCATTTGTTTATATTGTTCATAGTTATTAATTATTACATAAATAAATAAATAATTAAGTAAGTTAAAAAAATAAATAAACACAGAGAAAAACCAAAAATAATGAAAAATAATAAAAAAAGATTTTAATTATGTATGACATAATATTAAGTAGATAAACGTAAAATAAAATAAAAACCAAAGATAAATAATAATAAATAATAATAATTGTTTTTTCTTAATTCTTGGGATTTAGTTTAGGTAAATAGTATTCAATATTTGAATGTGAATAGACTTTTTTTGTTAAACTTTATATGTGTACATTAGGGTAGGTAAAGGTTATCTGTTCTAATTCTGTTTTAGTTTTTTTTAGTTCTATTCTAGTTCTGTTCTAGTTCTGTTTTATTTCTGTTCTAGTTCCGTTCTAGTTCTGTTTTAGTTCTGTTCTAGTTCTGTTTTAGTTATGTTCTAGTTATGTTCTAGTTCTGTTCTAGTTCTGTTCTAGTTCTGTTCTAGTTCTGTTCTAGTTCTGTTCTAGTTCTGTTCTAGTTCTGTTCTAGTTCTGTTCTAGTTCTGTTCTAGTTCTGTTCTAGTTCTGTTCTAGTTCTGTTCTAGTTCTGTTCTAGTTCTGTTCTAGTTCTGTTCTAGTTCTGTTCTAGTTCTGTTCTAGTTCTGTTCTAGTTCTGTTCTAGTTCTGTTCTAGTTCTGTTCTAGTTCTGTTCTAGTTCTATTCTAGTTCTATTCTAGTTCTATTCTAGTTCTGTTCTAGTTCTGTTCTAGTTATATTCTAGTTCTGTTCTAGTTCTGTTCTAGTTCTGTTCTAGCTATGTTCTAGTTTTGTTTTAGTTCTGTTCTAGTTCTTGTTCTGATCTAGTTCTGGTCTAGTTCTAAAATGTTCTAGTTCTTTTTTAGTTCTGTTCTAGTTCTGTTCTAGTTCTGTTCTAGTTCTGTTCTAGTTCTGTTCTAGTTCTGTTCTAGTTCTGTTCTAGTTCTGTTCTAGT
>NC_060952.1:98596610-98599774 GCF_022045245.1 Lucilia cuprina | reverse complement strand
TCTGTTCTAGTTCTGTTCTAGTTCTGTTCTAGTTCTGTTCTAGTTCTGTTCTAGTTCTGTTCTAGTTCTGTTCTAGTTCTGTTCTAGTTCTGTTCTAGTTCTGTTTAACTTCTCTTCTAGTTCTGATCTAGTTCTGGTCTAGTTCTGGAATGACAAAACCAATATCTAGTACATACATATGTGTATGTATGTGAAAATCCATAACCCGTGTCTATATTAGACAAATATTTATCACGACACTTGACAAAACGTCGGCAGAAAAATTTCCGTTTTTAAGTTAATGCGTAGAGGTAACAAAATGATGAGTTTATAACGACAACTGCAAGATAATTTGATTGAAATAATTAAATGCAAATTTTGTAAATAAACACTAATTTCACACATATCCAAATTTTTAAGAATCTTATTAGTAAATAAAAAGAATTACAACAGGATTCATCTTGCATCATTGTTCAAAGTCCTTTTAAATATATTTTCTTCATAAAGTTTCATTTCTTGGAAAAAACATCATAAAATATCCATCCATGTACGAACATTTGTGTTATTACAAGTTTTAATTTAATTCCTTGTATGAGTACTTAATTATGTAAAATGGTATTTAATATCAAATTAATTATATGTATTCTATATTGTATTGAGTACGAACGGACAAATACTAGTTTATAACAATTAAAAAGAGAAAGAGATGAGTAAACTAAGTGATAAAATATGCAAGACATTATAACAGAGATGTTTTATCAGTGATAATGGGGTTTTATGTTTGGTACTTTTTTAAGTACTTATTCATTCATAGATAGAGGACAACGAGGAATAGAAATTCATGTTGAAATTATTGGTAGGTTTAAATTTTTCATTCTTTTTTGCTATTAAAAGTTGTCTAAAAGCTCAGTTTAATATAATCAAGCAAATGACAGCCTTACTTTTAAGGTACGGATTTTGAAAATGTGTACCAGAATGTTTTGCTTATGAAAAAATAAATCTGTAAAACCTCAAATTTAATATTCTCATATCCATTAATATCCAATAAATCGGTATAAAACTAAATCCTACTGAAAACCGAATACATATTAACAAATTTCTTGATATTTTTTCTATAGAGATTAAAATTATTGGTACCTACAAAAAGTACTTTTATCAATTTCAATCTCCACTGAATTTATTAAGAACACTTTCCTTTCGCTTTAATTTTCGTAGACTTTATTATTTATGCTAAAATTTTGTTTTAAGCCCATTTGGTTAAACTTCAATAAAGTCTTATTTAAATAAATTTTAAGGACATAAATAATACGTGGTAAGAAATAAAAAAAAAAGAAAAAATGACGAAAAAAACAGACAAAAATTATAAAAGATAATAAGATAATAAAAGAATAAATGAAAGAAAATTAATCACTACATTTTCTATTTACACAAAGAAAAAAATCTAAATAAAATAAACCAGCAGAAGCTAAGTTGTTGAACACTCCAAGGGGTCGATTGTTAGATTCAGTCGACCGGTCTTTTGGGTTTTTGAGTTATTAATTTGTTTTGTTTCTTCTCAATCTTTATTTCTGTATAATCGTACAATAATTTAGTAACATTTGGAATTTGTAAAAAGAATTCAAATTGAATTTTTTGTATTCGTGCTGTGTTTGCTGATGGTTGGCTGCCGGCTTGGCTGCAGCATAAAGCTAAAAAAGAGGTATTTGACCTTGACCTTTCAGATCCCCCCATAGTTTAGTTAAATAATTGCTCTACTTGAGTTTGGATAAGTAGTTGTTGTATTTATGTATTGTTATTCTTGTTATTTGTGGTAACGGTGGTATAAAGTCGGTGGTGAAAGCAATTGTTCACCCTTCACCCTGTACTAGAAACTAAAGCAGACAGCAGTAGTAGTAAGTGGCAGTTGTAGAGATTACACACAGAGTGATAAATTTTATTTATTGTTACAAAAAGGGTTTTAAGCTTTAGTGTATAAAAATAAAATATAATAACGGTACATTTTAAAAGCTTAAAAACATATTGAAAAGGCGCTAAGGAGTTGGAGGAGGAGAATGTTGTTGCTTATGTTGATGATGAAGTAGGAGACAAGAAAACATATTTTCTGGGTCAATAGGATTAACAAAAAAAATGAAAAAAAATATAAAAAAAATCAGGCTGATAAGATTAAAGACATTCTTCATACAAACAAAGAATGACACACTAACAAAAAAAACAAATTCCGTAAATATGGTTAAACGCTAAAAATGTTGTTCGTACACCCTCTCATTGTTTAATCCTTTAACACAAATATCTCTACTAGTTCTACAGCTATTAATGATAAGGGCGGGAGTCTTACGAATATAATATATACTTATCGTTAGAGCCATAAATATTCTAAATGCTTATGAAATTTGCATTTGAATTGGAGGTGGAGTAACTTATGAAGGTACTACTGATTGTACTCAATGTCCAAAAGCAATTTTAATATTGAAAATAGACGATATATGCACGTATGTGTTGACTATTATTACAATAAAAGTGTTGTAAATCAAAACAGAAAACACATTTTCTTTTCTTTAATAATAACATATAAATAAATATTTTTTAATATGCATGTACTTCAATTAAGACTTCTTTTGAATGCTGGGGGTAAAAAACATATTTTTGCCCTTTTCACGATTTATAGCTTTTTTAGATAATAGGGTATTTTCATATGGAAAATTGACCGTTTGTTATTATTTAATAATTTTATTATCTCAATACAAATTTATTAAATTGTCAATTCTATTTCAGTGGTGGTTCAGTTTTAGTTTCGTTCTTGTTCAATTCTAGTTCTGATATAAAATAAGGTTTTAATTTAGTTCTAATTTTAGTTCAGTTTTAGTTTTTAGTTCTAGTTCAGTTCTAGGTTGGTTCTAGTTTGGTTTTAGTTTGGTTCTAGTTCAGTTCTAGTTCAGTTCTAGTTCATTTCTACTTCAGTTTTCGTTCAATTCTAGTTCAGTTCTAGATCAGTTCTAGTTCAGTTCTAGATCAGTTCTAGTTCAGTTCTAGTTAAGATCTAGTTTAGTTCTAGTTTAGTTCTAGTTCAGTTTTAGTTTAGTTCTAGTTCAGTTTTAGTTCAGTTCTAGTTCAGTTCTAGTTCAGTTCTATTTCAGTTCTAGTTCAGTTCTAGTTCAGTTCTAGTTCAGTTCTAGTTCAGTTCTAGT
>NC_060952.1:98515773-98596510 GCF_022045245.1 Lucilia cuprina | reverse complement strand
ACTAGAACTGAACTAGAACTGAACTAGAACTGAACTAGAACTGAACTAGAACTGAACTAGAACTGAACTAGAACTGAACTAGAACTGAGTTAGAACTGAACTAGAACTAAATTAGAACTAGACCGATACATAATTTAATACATAATAAATAAAATATAAAACTCGTTGGTTCCTAATGCAGACATAAAAACATAATTCAAAAGATCCAACAAACCAACTGGTACTCATGTCATGCTTAATATCATCATCAACATGATAGTCTTTGTGTTTTTTCTCATATTTTATCTTTAATGTTTTCACTATGTTTTTTTTATATTTTCCTCAATTTAATAACTCAAATTTACCATAATTTCCACTTAAATACTTTTTATTTGTACGTGTATACATGTAAACTTGTGTTTTTTTTTTTGTAAAATATGTAAAAATGTAGTGTAGAATATAAAAATAAAATGAAAATGTTTCTATTATTTAGTCTAGCGAAAATACACAGAGAAAAGCAGAATGTGAACCTTTTTATGTTCTTGTGTACATTTTGCTTTGACTACCTTAATGTGACCCTGTTTTAGTTCAAAATTTTACAATTTTTATATGTATGAAACGGTATTTTTTATTACACCAAACTGAACAACAACAGCAGAAACTAAAACTGAAAAAAATAAAACTACAACAACCAAATGTTCTTGAAGTTATATCTGATATATACTATTTTATGACCTCATTAGAGTATGAGTAGGGGGTATCGCACTGTACCGTACCGTATATACTCTTACTCTCGTATGAGGTGTAAAAATGTTGAAATAGAATTTTCTTGCTAAACTAGAAAAAAACAAAAATTAAATGAACAACTGAAAACTTTGCAAATTTTTTATTTCCAATTTGAGTTTCTTTTTTTTCGAAAACGTACGTTAGAAAACCAACAAAACTACAAAAAAATCCTATTTACAGATTTAAATAGATTTTAGCCCAAAATGGCAAGCGCACAAGAAATGAATATAAATTTGTCTTAGTTACTTTTAAAAGTTATTAATTATTCACACTTGCATCGAAATCTATTATTCACAATTTAGCTATAAAATTTGATTCTGTGCTTTTTTGTGACAAAATTTTCTTTTTTATCTCCTTTTAAGTTTTTGACAGTTTGCTAAAACTTGTTTGACATTTAAGACAACTCGACATTGAAATTGTCGTTTAAGGCTTAAAGGCATTTTTGTTGATGTTCAAATTTGAACATATTTATTGGTAAAATTAAGTAGAATTTTGTATTTATGTTTATGTATTTTCATACATACATATGTATGTATTTATGTATATACTTGTTTTTGATTATGTAATGTGAGAACGAGGGTAGTGACAAATAAAGGCTAAAATAAATTTGAAAAACTTTTCATTGTTCATATACATTGGTCATTAAAAAAAAAAACAAAAATTTGAAATATTTTCTTAATGAGTCGGTTATAGCTAAGTTCAGTTCTAGTTTAGTTCTAGTTCAGTTCTAATTCAGTTCTAATTCAGTTCTAGTTCAGTTCTAGTTCAGTTCTAGTTCAGTTCTAGTTCAGTTCTAGTTCAGTTCTAGTTCAGTTCTAGTTCAGTTCTAGTTCAGTTCTAGTTCAGTTCTAGTTCAGTTCTAGTTCAGTTCTAGTTCAGTTCTAGTTCAGTTCTAGTTCAGTTCTAGTTCAGTTCTAGTTCAGTTCTAGTTCAGTTCTAGTTCAGTTCTAGTTCAGTTCTAGTTCAGTTCTAGTTCAGTTCTAGTTCAGTTCTAGTTCAGTTCTAGTTCAGTTCTAGTTCAGTTCTAGTTCAGTTCTAGTTCAGTTCTAGTTCAGTTCTAGTTCAGTTCTAGTTCAGTTCTAGTTCAGTTCTAGTTCAGTTCTAGTTCAGTTCTAGTTCAGTTCTAGTTCAGTTCTAGTTCAGTTCTAGTTCAGTTCTAGTTCAGTTCTAGTTCAGTTCTAGTTCAGTTCTAGTTCAGTTCTAGTTCAGTTCTAGTTCAGTTCTAGTTCAGTTCTAGTTCAGTTCTAGTTCAGTTCTAGTTCAGTTCTAGTTCAGTTCTAGTTCAGTTCTAGTTCAGTTCTAGTTCAGTTCTATTTCAGTTCTAGTTCAGTTCTAGTTCAGTTCTAGTTCAGTTCTAGTTCAGTTCTAGTTCAGTTCTAGTTCAGTTCTAGTTCAGTTCTAGTTCAGTTCTAGTTCAGTTCTAGTTCAGTTCTAGTTCAGTTCTAGTTCAGTTCTAGTTCAGTTCTAGTTCAGTTCTAGTTCAGTTCTAGTTCAGTTCTAGTTCAGTTCTAGTTCAGTTCTAGTTCAGTTCTAGTTCAGTTCTAGTTCAGTTCTAGTTCAGTTCTAGTTCAGTTCTAGTTCAGTTCTAGTTCAGTTCTAGTTCAGTTCTAGTTCAGTTCTAGTTCAGTTCTAGTTCAGTTCTAGTTCAGTTCTAGTTCAGTTCTAGTTCAGTTCTAGTTCAGTTCTAGTTCAGTTCTAGTTCAGTTCTAGTTCAGTTCTAGTTCAGTTCTAGTTCAGTTCTAGTTCAGTTCTAGTTCAGTTCTAGTTCAGTTCTAGTTCAGTTCTAGTTCAGTTCTAGTTCAGTTCTAGTTCAGTTCTAGTTCAGTTCTAGTTCAGTTCTAGTTCAGTTCTAGTTCAGTTCTAGTTCAGTTCTAGTTCAGTTCTAGTTCAGTTCTAGTTCAGTTCTAGTTCAGTTCTAGTTCAGTTCTAGTTCAGTTCTAGTTCAGTTCTAGTTCAGTTCTAGTTCAGTTCTAGTTCAGTTCTAGTTCAGTTCTAGTTCAGTTCTAGTTCAGTTCTAGTTCAGTTCTAGTTCAGTTCTAGTTCAGTTCTAGTTCAGTTCTAGTTCAGTTCTAGTTCAGTTCTAGTTCAGTTCTAGTTCAGTTCTAGTTCAGTTCTAGTTCAGTTCTAGTTCAGTTCTAGTTTAGTTCTAGTTCAGTTCTAGTTCAGTTCTAGTTCAGTTCTAGTTCAGTTCTAGTTCAGTTCTAGTTCAGTTCTAGTTCAGTTCTAGTTTAGTTCAGTTCTAGTTCAGTTCTAGTTCAGCTCTAGTTCAGTTCTAGTTCAGTTCTAGTTCAGTTCTAGTTCAGTTCTAGTTCAGTTCTAGTTCAGTTGTAGTTCAGTTCTAGTTCAGTTCTAGTTCAGTTCTACTTTAGTACTACTTCTGTTCTAGTTTGGTTTTAGTTTAGTTCAGTTACGGTTCTGTTATTTTTAACAAATAATTGTATATGTTAATCAAAACAATATTTTCTTGACAAATAAATTTTTTTTCTAAACATAAGTACTCGTGCGGGTAGGATTAACGATATGCAAGAATAATTTAAAATTTTATAAATTGTTTGTGTTTTGTTTTAAAAGTAACAAGTCTGCTGGGAGTTCTGGTCAATTTGACCAACTTTGTTTTTTCCTTAGTTTTTAGTTACTGAATTAGTTAAGTGCATTATTGTTAAATTTTTAATTGAAGTTTTTGTGTCAAACATGTATATATACATATATACATACATATGTTTTAATTCAATTAAATTAAATTGTTTCATTTTTATTCTAACTTTATTTAAAATTTTAAAATAAAATTGATTTTTTATTGGTTTTGTATTGTATGAAATTTTAATTTAATTTACTCTCTCAAAATACCAAAAATTCCTTAAAAGTTTTTTGCCCAAAAGAATTTCAGCATAAAAAAATTAAAAAAAAAAATAAATAATTTTATTAAGAAATTTTCGTTTAAATTTTAGGAATTTATATGTATATAGAAAATTAAAAGAGATTTCTTTAATATATACAGCATTTAAAACTGATATGTAGAGAATAAAAAAAACACTTATTTAAATATGTGTACACTCGCAATTTAAATTTTAAGCTGTACATATATCCCAGCAGTTCTGAAAACTGTTCGCGTAAATGCATAGCGCCATTCTAGTAATTAGTACTTAACTAGTTTACCGTGAATGTATTAAGTATACAATTACACAGTACATAGTAGAAAATAATCACATACATACATATAAATAAAACAAAATTACACAAGTAATTTAAAAGGATTTACTCTATAAACAGACAGTTAGAGAGCGACTTTACAACATTTACATGTCAAATAATTTCAACTTTAAAGTTGCTTTTAAACTTCTATAATATTTTGTTATTTTTGTATTTCTAACAAACGTTGTCTAATCAAAAGCTGCTTAAAGTATGATGAAAAGATTTTGACATTCTGTTTTTGTTTACGTATTTTTTTGGTTCTGTTTTTCCAACAACATCAACAAAATAACAGCATTTGTTTTAAAACTCTCGGAAAAGTTTCATATTTGTCTTTTTTTGTTACAAAAAAACTTTGTACATATACTGTAATTTAAAGTCTGTATATACATATATATTGTATACACAGAGAAAATAATTGTTCAGTTCTAGTTCCGTTAGAGATATATTCTCAATTCAAAACTCTGCCCTAGTTATTATATGATTACAGCAAATAGAATATATTTGTCGCAAACATTGCAGGCATATGTGATACATCAAAATACACATGTATGCATGTGTGGCGCTATATGATAAACATATGGTGGTTGTGGTATGGTTGTGTCTATCATTTAAGTGATAAATTTAACATAATATGTTTAAGACAGTGAATCTTTTTTATAAAACTTATTCTCTAGCATTTTTCTGCGTGTAAACAGTACTGTAATTTACTTTTACTGTAGCGTTTTGTGTTGTATTGTGAGTTTAAAAAATAAAAGTCATTTCATTTTGTTTTACTTTTTTTCATATATAATATTCTGTTAAAAATTTGTTTTATTTTGTTGTTGCTGTTGGCTTTATCACAAATGCATTTTGTAAAAAAAAAATCAAGTTGGTTGACTGATAAAAAAATAACAAATGAAAGAACTACTGTCAAGTTTTGACGTTTTTATATATTTATTTTTTGCTTTACATTATTATTTCCCGGCAGTATACTTTTTGTGCAAAATACTAAGGCAATCAAATAAATAATGATAATTACATATATATTTCTGCTTTGTTTCTTTTAAATGTCAAATTTCCAAAAAGTCAAATGTTATCTTTTACACAATTAAATTTTTACAGATTAAAATCAGTCTTAACAACAAAAGACTCACAAATTTTACAATTTACACAAATTTTAACAAAAAATATTAATTTTTAATTTGTGTTTTTTCATGTCAATTAATGTCTACAAGATAAAATTAAAACAATCAAAAGACAATTAATATTTAATATTAACACATGCCTAAGGGTCTTAGAAATATATAAATATTTAAAATAAGTATTGTAGATTTTGTTGCAAAAATAAATACAGATAAAATAAACAATACTTTAACTTTAAATGTTTTTGTTTTTAATTAAAGAATAAATAAATTCTTAAAATAATTGAAATTATTTCAGTTTATACTATTCTATAGAATAGCTCATGGACTGGAACATAGAGTTATCTATAGATTAAGCATAGAATAGACTATAGACTAGACTGTGGAAAGGGCTATAGACAAGACTAGACTATAGACTAGACTATGCTAGACTATAGTATATAGTCTAGTCTATATTCTAATCTATAGTGTAATCTAAGACTAGACTATAGACTAGACTATAGACTAGAATATAGACTAGACTATAGACTAGACTATAGACTAGACTACAGACAAGACTATAGACTAGACTATAGACTATACTATAGACTAGACTACAGACTAGACTATAGACTAGACTATAGACTAGACTATAGACTAGACTATAGAGTAGACTATAGACTAGACTATAGACTAGACTATAGACTAGACTTTAGACTAGACTATAAACTAGACTATAAACTAGACTATAGACTATTGAATAGACAATACAATTCATTCGACTTATGATAAATTTCGGAAAAAACATTTTGTTATACATATATTAACCCCCTTATTCACAAACAAGATGTTTATTTTATAAACGGCTTATAAAATATATTTTGTATGAAAATTTTGTTTTTTAAACCTTTTATAAAATAAATTTTTGTTTGTGAATAAGGCGGTAATACTTTTATAAGAGTTCTAGAAAGTGCCCATGACTGCATTATAGTAAAATATATCATATGTAAAATGTGTACGTCAATTCAAATTAATGTCATTTGATACATGAAATAACGAATGTAATACAACCAAATATTTCAGGTGTAAATAATAAAAAAATTTTTAAAATTATTACTACACAAACAAAATATGAAAGGTTATAAATCAAAGCGACAAGTAAAGCCTAAAAGTAGATGTTTTTTGCTAAACTTTTTTTTAAAACCCCTTTTACACTGATTGTTTTACTTTTTCTTCTAAGAATAAGAATATAATAAATCATAAATAGCATATTCACGTAGTCAGCATTTATTAAATCTAATCCCTCCTAAAAACAATATAAATATCAAGAAACTTTTAAATGAACTTAACTCAATTCGACACAAAAACATACATACTTACTTGTTTTTTATCAAAAAAAATTTAACTTTATCCCGCTAAACTTTTTAGTTTAATTTTAAAGTTTAAAACAAAGACTGAGTGGAAGAAAAATACTTAATATACAAAAAATTAAATAAAAGTAATGAAAGAAAACAATGTTGTATGTGTTCGACATTTAAATAAGTTTTATTTCAATTTTGTTTTGTTTTATGTTGTTGTTTTCTTTTTTTTTTAATTTTATACCAACTTACAAGCCAAACATTCGTTTTCTTTATATTCGAACAGTATGAAATGCTCGAGGATATAAGTGAATCTCTGAACATTGTTTTTTATGTGTTGTAGTTTTAAACATTTATAATTTGCACCCCACAATTATTTTTAATAAAACTTTTAACTCAAAAAATAAGGAAAAATTATAAGAAATTTGTTTTAATGTTAACTAGCAAATTTTCTCATGTTAATGTAAAGTTTTATTTGGGTTTTTTTTTTTTGGTGATGACAATAGGCGGATCCAAATTGTATTAATGTAAAAGTGTAATTTCTGACAAAAACTTTTTTTAATTTTGGCAACAAAAATCCAGTATGAACACTTGAAGTTTTTGAAAATATTCTTTTTAAACTATTTGCTTTCTCAACGAGTTAACAAGTAATGATTAAGCAACAAATAGGAAACTGATAAAGTACTTGTCATGTAATTAGTTTTTTTTCTTTTAGTTTTTTTATATCGTTGTACTTAATAAAAATAAAACGGTATTTTCTTTAATTAAAATTATAAATTAAACGTCCATGTCGTTAAAATATATATATATATATATATATATATATATATATATATATATATATATATATATATATATATATATATATATAATTATATATATATATTATATATATATATTAATATATATATATAATATATATATATATATATATATATATATATATAATATATATATATATATTATATATATATTATATATATAATTATATATATATATATATATATATATATAACTAAAACTAAAGGGCACTTCAGGTAAATATTGTTAACATTTGAAGAAAAAGAGTAACCACTAAATCTTATGAGCTTATAGACTACACTATAGACTAGACTATAGACTAAGTAGACTATAGACTAGACTATAGACTAGACTATAGACTAGACTATAGACTAGACTATAGACTAGACTATAGACTAGACTATAGACTAGACTATAGACTAGACTATAGACTAGACTATAGACTAGACTATAGTCTATAGATTATAGTCTATAGACTATAGACTAGACTATAGACTAAACTATAGACTAGACTATAGACTAGACTATAGACTATAGACTAGATTATAGACTAGACTATAGACTAGACTATAGACTAGACTATAGACTAGACTATAGACTAGACTATAGACTAGACTATAGACTAGACTATAGACTAGACTATAGACTAGACTATAGACTAGACTATAGACTAGACTATAGACTAGACTATAGACTAGACTATAGACTAGACTATAGACTAGACTATAGACTAGACTATAGACTAGACTATAGACTAGACTATAGACTAGACTATAGACTAGACTATAGACTAGACTATAGACTAGACTATAGACTAGACTATAGACTAGACTATAGACTAGACTATAGACTAGACTATAGACTAAACTATACAGCCTGAAGTATATATTAGACTAAATCTTGATTGTTTTCAGCCCAAAATAGTGGTCACGCTTTTAGTAATTTTTTTTTTACATTTACATATACATATATAGTATGTAAAGTAATATGATAGTGACATCAGATTAAAATTCCTTTTTAATATTAATAACATAACAAGCATAAACTGAAAACTGTAAAAACAGAAACGGTTTAAACGACTTTACGTGGAAATAAAACGAGGGAGAAAAATTGTGTCATAAATATAGCAAAGATAAATGTCATGAAAAACAGCTGTTAATATTTTTATATAATTGCACTTAGTTAATCAAATAAGTTTTCAGTTTAAATATGAAAGTACATATTACAACCTAAATATACTACATTTATTTCATAAGAATTCTGTCATTTTTACAGGTGTGCTTGAAAAAAATGCTAAAAAGCTTAAGATAGAAGAGGAAGAAGAGAAAGTGCTGATGGTTGGTAAGTAAAGCTAAGAAATTTTAATCCCTTTAAGAAAAATAAACCCACTTTTATAAGTAAAAGTATTTATATACTTATACAAGGGGGTTTTATTTTTCAAAATTCTTAAAATAACATTTCCCAGAAATTGTGTGAATGAGCAAATATTCACTTAAGAATTTTTTTTCCTTTTTGGATTATTTTATAACAAGGTTTTTACTACGGCCTTGTCCTTATAAATAATAAACTAATAATTTTTGTCCTTGATTGTGTTGTATTGTGAATCCATAACAAAAAATTTTCAATGGAAAATTATTAAGTCTTAATGGTTTACAATTTGTTATTAACTATTAAAAGAAGAAAAAAGAAACATCATTAATCAAATAAATATTTTATTGTTGTTGTGGTAGTTCTATTAAGTTATGTTTGAGTTAAGTTTTTCGAAATAAACAAAATCTATGTGTATTAAGGAACAATTAAATAAAATAGTTATGATAAAGTAATTATTAGATAAATTATTTATTATAAGTATATAAGTATGTGTAAATATACATATTTACAAAAACAGACACATATCCATTTAATAGGAAATGTAAATATTTTAATGTGTATGTATTAATCATGTTGCATGTTCAGTAATTAATAAAGATTAACTATTTGTAGCAAGAAGTATTTAAACAGTGAACAGAAAAAAAAGAACATGAACAAAAATTATTCGATTGTCTGACCTCTCCACTGTGACAATTCGTTTTAATCTGTCGTCAGCAATTGTTGCACGCAACATGATTTACATACAATTTAATTGATACTTCTTCCACTAGATATGGCATGCTCACTCAAAAACCCACACACACACATACACACAACATTTAAACAATCAAACAAACACACACTTTTACGCACTTGTTTTATTTTAATTTTCATTATTATTTTATTTATATTTATTGCAAGGTAAAGTGAGTGGTACGAAAGTGTTTTTATGTGGGTATTTAATAATTTTTTTTGTTGTTGTTGTTACCTCGCCAAACTGATCAATTATCTGGGATTTAATACAAGTGTCTTTTTTGTTTAATTTTTTTTTTTTTTTGCTTTTGTATTTAAGTACTTTATGCTTTAAATGTTAAGTTTTTAATCAATTGGTCATTTCGTCTTCTATACTATTTAACTCAACAAGTTTTCTCTTTAAGAAAAAGTTTTTTTCGGTAATTTCTTTTTTAAACATCTTCACTGGTCAAGTATTTGACTGTGTATAAAAAAGTGGCGTAAAATTCTTTAATTAGCAATAACTTTGCAAATCTGCGTTCAATTTATAAAAGTAGGCTAATCGTTGTTGTTTGTTATGTTTAAAAAAATGTTAATTATTTTGAAATTTTCTTTTAAATAACTTTACCGTCATCCAAAAAAACAAAAACTTAAACTTTTTGTAGAATGTCATTTCTTTAAAAATGACATGACCTGTTGGTGGACTATATTTTTAGTAAAAAATTAAAAAAAAAAATACGTTTGTTGGCATTTTTTCTAAAAAGTCTAATCTTTACTTTAAATACTAATATGTTAACGGTTTTTGATAGAAAGTCTTCTCTAAAAAGACTATTTTCATACAGAAAAAGTATTCTTCCCAAGGAAGTTTTTTCTTATTAAACAAGTCTTTCAAGCAATGCTTCTCATCCTATGAAAGACTATTACCATATAGAAAAAAAGGCTTCTCAAAGAAGACAGTTTTCGTTTAGAAAAAATCTTTCTAAAGAAGACTTTTTTCATATGGAAATAGTATTCGCAATGAAGTTTGTTATCATATTTTTGTATAGAAATAGTTTCCCAAGTAACAGTGTTTTCATATAGAAATAGTCTACATAAGGAAAACTGTTTTTGTATAGAAATAATGTTCCCAAGGGAGACTTATTGTATAGAAATAGTATTCCCAAGGAAAACTGTTTTCATAAAGAAGACTATTCTATTCGTATAGAATATGTCTTTCTAAAGAAGTTTGTAGAATATGAAAATTGTTTTCGTATTAAAATAGTATTCAAAAGAAAGACTGTTTTCGTATAGAAATAGTGTTCCTAAGGAAAGCTGTTTTTGTGTAGAAATAGTCTTTCCAAGGAAAACTATTTTTGTATAGAAAAAATCTTTCCACGGAACACTATTTTTATATATAAATAGTTTTCACAATGAATACTGTCATCCTATAGAAAAAGTGTTCTTAAGGGAGACTTTCCCAAGGAAAACTGTTTTCGTATAGAAATTGTGTGGCAAACACGATTAATTGTTTTTCAAAGGGCTGTGAAAATATTTCACTGTGTGAACTTTTTGTGCTAACTTTTTTAGTTTTTGTAGTAGAAAAAATTGGCCAGTATTAGAACGTCAATAATAGTGAACAATAAGGCATAATAATATTTTCGATAATATAATATGAAGCCCCATAACTGCCCGTGGGGCACATGCGCCAAATATATGTAATGCTGGTAATGTAGATCAAAATTTGGTTAAAATAAACAATAAATATCTGGTTTATTATACTTTGTTTAATGAATTAAAGTATAAAACAGCAAAATAAGTTTTTATTTTTGTAATTTTTTCTTTTATTTTACTAATGACAAATCTGTCCCATTCCCTTGGCGCATTTACCCCACGTTAAATATGTACATGAGGATGACTTAGGAAAGAATGAAAGGAATAAAACTAAAGCCAACATATTTAAGTATCCGAACTAAGAAAAAAATTAAGAATATGTATTGTGGTTTTAATTTGAGGCCGCCCCAAAAAAAAGTGGCGTATGGTCCCCTTCTACCCTACTTTTTTTAACTTCTGTGGACGTCCAAAAAGCGAAAAGAATACAAATTTGTTTAAATTTAAGGTATATTTTTTTTGTACAAAAATCTTATGAATTAAATCAATTATATTTTGGAGTTAATTAAAAAATGCGTTTAATTTATTTATTGATGTTAAATTCAACTTCTTTTTCGATTCTTCGGAAGTTCTATTTTGCTAGGTAGACTTTCAAAAGAACACAGTTTTTGTTAAAAAGATGTCTTCCTAACGAATACTGTTTTAGTATAGAAATATTCTAAAAATCTAAAATTTGTACTAAAGCTACATTCACATCTATCAAATATTTGTCGAAAATGATGTGACCCCAAAAAAATCTACCTTTTGATTTGCACAAACATAATTAGTTTAAAATATTTTTATTATTTGTTTGGACATTATTTGCAATTATAAAATTTCTATGGAATCACAAAATTTAATATTTTTCAAATATTTTAGAAGTGTGAACGTAGCTTAACTTAATCTTGTAGAGTTCGTAGATCGTAAAAGACATGATATTTGACAAACTCTTGAATGGCAACATAATTTCTTTGTATTTTATAAAGTTTATTTAAAGAGAAAAACAAAACAAATAAATTGTTAATACTCATTAAACATCTGTATTTATATAGATTTCCAATTGTTACTCGTGTAATCATTATTAAGTATTATTATCATTATGATTGTTTTGTATTGTGTTCCATGTGAATTGGGCTTTTGAATTTGTTTTGTTTGTTTAAAAAAATTGTTTTGGGGGTTGGGGTGGTTTACTGGGTGGGATGTATTGGACAGTTTTCTTTTCCAAAATACACACAATATTTATGTATTTGTTATTAAAGGCGCTTTGTTTAATAACAAAATACTTAAACAAAAAGACAAAAAAAATTTTTTTCAAAATAAATTTTCCCACATTGATGATGTATTCTTAGAAAAATTGCTTTGGTAGTTATAAAAATGTAGAGACAAAAAAACAAAAACAGCTGCCTGACCTCCTTGCTAGCCCCTCTTAAAAATACTTTACAGACTGGCAGTCATATACAAACAGACAGACAGACAGATTAGCCCCTGTGGCAAATAAATAAAAAACTTGTGTAGGACGTTTCAAAAGTGTGTAAGAAAAAGTATGTAAAATTTATAGAAATTGTAGGTGTAGAATATCTATTTAGACATACACATACTCACAAACTCACTTAGCTCCCAGCAAACAACCCAACAAAATAAATAAAACAACAGGCAAACAAATGTTGAAAACATTAAAGCCATAGTGCGTTGGGATAAGCATAACATAAAACAGAGAAGACAAACCTTTTATATACATGTATGTATATGTATGTATATCACAATAAAATCAATATCGACGATTTATGATGTTATCCATAATGTGGCCAGCCATTTAGAATATCCGGTAAATTTAATTATTGTCCCTATCTCATTGTATTAGAATTTACTTAAACACTTTGTATAACTAATGTCCGGTTTAAATTGATTGCCAACAACAATTTCAAGTACAAATTTAACAAATCAATTTTGTCATTCATTTGTTATACCATTCTACTATAGTAGTTTATTATATAGATATTTGTTCGTTCATGAATACATAAAATTCATTTGTCTGCAACCCATTGAATTTCAATTCATTTTATTTTTTTAGTTTTTTTTTTCTTTTTTCAAGAGCACTGAAGCAAAACCCAACTTACTATGAAATTTTATCCGTTATAAACTGTGTTTTATAAATTTGTGAATTTTTTTTGTGTTTGCATATTTGAATAGTATTCAATTAATTTTTCAAATTTAAATTTATTATTTTTCTTTTTTACAATAATTTTTATTTATTTATTAGTTACAAAAAATTGCTTGTAATAAAAAAAAGAAACCATAAGTTTTTTTGTTTAATTAATAATACACCATTTCCAGTTGAATAGCGGATATTGATTATTGTACTTTTAGACATTTTTATTTATATTTCTTTAATATTATTTCACATTTCGTATGTATTAGATTTTATGTATAAATTATTTTCCTAGAGAAGTATGTTTTTAATATAGAAAATGTAAAAAATCTTCCTATAAAGGCTACTTTTTATATGGAAAAAGTTTTCTTAATGAAGATTACTTTTGTATAGAAAATGTCTGCTTATTGAAGACCACTTTTGTGTTGGAAAAGTCTTCCTAAAGAAGTCTCTATATCTATAAAAAACTTCTTTCTGAAGAAGACTCATATTGTACAGAAAAAGTCTTTCAAAGGAAGCCTCTTTTTGTATAAAAAAAAACGCTTCAGGATGATTCTTAAGAAGTCTGTTTTCGTATAGAAAAATATTTCCTAAGGTAGGTTGTTTTCTTATAATAAAGTCGTCTTTCATTTCTAGAAAAAGTGTTCCTGTTTTCGAAAAGAAATAGTCTTTCTAAGGAAGGCTGTATAGAAAAAGTTTTCCTATGCGATGCTGTCTTCATATAGAAAATGTGGTCTTAAGGATGGCTGTTTTCATATTGAAAATGTCTTCGAAAGAAAGACTAATTTTGTACAGAAAAGGACTTTCTAAGGAAGCTTGTTCTTATACATAAAAATCTTAAAGAAGACTATTTTCGTATAGAATATGTCTTCTTAAGAAAACTATAGAACTATAGAAAAGGTCTATCTAAGGAAGGTTTTTTCATAAAGAAAAAGTCTTCTTAAAGAAGGCTGTTTTCGTATAGAAAAGTTTTCCAAGAAAAAGTTTTCCTAAGGAAGGCTGTCTGCATGTGACAAAAAAGTGTTCTTAAGGAACAATTTTGTAGAGAAAAGTTTTCTAAAGAATGTGTTAAGAAATAGGCTTTCTAAAGAAAACATAAATTAAATTTTGTATAGAAAACTTCAGCTTAGAAAAAGAAAGGATGACTGTTTTTTACAGAAAATTCTTCCTAAGGAAGGCTATTTTGTAAAGAAGACACAATCCTTTTGTAAAAAAAATTCCTTTGGAAAGAGTCTTCCTACAGAATACTATTATCCTATAGAAAAAGTCTTACTAGAAAGACATTTTCCAGTAGAAAATGACTCCTAAAGAAAAAACCCAAAAATTCCTTTAACTTTTCTTTCTTGATTTAAGATCGGCTTAACTTCACAAAAAAATCGTTGCAGCTTATTTTATTTACAGAACATGTCCCACTAATTTCCTAAAAATTTTTGTATAACATTCTTAACCTGCAATTATATAATTTGTTAACAGGTAAACACAGTTGGTCACGTTAAGTCACCACCTAACTATAACTTTTTAACACAAAGAACACGTCGTGTAAGGTAAATGCATGCTGATGGAAAAAGGTCTTTTTTTCAAAAGTTAAATAAAAATGTTTAACATTTTTCAAAATTTTGCACGAACTTGAAATTATTTACTCTAAAACACTTGAGTTGCTTGGTACACAAAACAGACACACACACACTAGCACTCACACTCAAACAGCAAACGTCTATGAGTACGTTTATAATGCCAGCGTAGCAAGGAAAAGGCAAAAAAATATATAAAGAATGAATGAACGAACAAACGATTACGTTTAAGTACCCCAGCAGTTCGAGGGGGAAGGTTCGAACTTAAACAGCAAAAGGCAAGGGGTAGGATAAAAATTGCGTCGTAGCAAAATACATGAAAAGCAATAAACGAACGATAGTTTGTGGGGACGAGTTGACTACTAACTAGATTACTTAGGGCTAGTAAAGTAATGATAAACTTCGATTTTTGGTTAAGAAGCTTAACCAAAAAGTTAGTGGAATGGAAGAAATACTATTTGAAAGAGATTTATTGAATTTGCGTTAAACAATAAAGTCATATATACCTATTGTATTGTAGTAAGAGTAACTATGTATAAATGTGTGAGTAACATGCTGTGTATATGTAAGCGATTTAAATATCCTAGTTGTTTTTTCTACAAGTGTATGTTGCAATACTTTAAAAACTGACACAGCATTTTTTAAAAATATTTATATTGTTGTAAAAGTTATAGATGTTGCAGTTGATAGTTTTTTCTGTCTCTCCTCTTACATTTTATTAAACTATAAACAAGAAAATATTTACCAGAGTATTGTGTTTTTTTTTTATTCTCATAGTTATTTTGCATTTCACTCTCAATATGAGCATTAAAATTGAGTATAAAGAAATATAAATAAAATTTATAAAGATTTAGTTGAAGTACAATTGTTATGCATCTTATTATTATTATTGTTGCTGTTGTTGTTGTTATTATCGTTTATTGCTTTTAATCTTTTGTTGAATTCTTCAACAAATACTTCAATCTTATTCTACCGTATACTGATTGCTGCAATTTAATTTGAAATTTAAATAAAATTTAATTGTTTCATTCAAATAATTTATGAGCAATTACTTTCTAGCCTTCAAAAATGAAATCTTTGCTTTTTTTGCTAAATATATTTTTATCAGAAATAAATTTTCCAATTAAAATTTAAATAAATACTTAAATTAGTTAATAGCTTTCTGCAAACATAAAGTTAAATACATTCTGGTGTTGGTAAGTAAATACATAAATAAATAAATTCAAGGTATACATATGTGGACAAAAAATTAAGTGTTTTAAAATTTCTTTAAAATTATGTTTACTAACTAACTAACTAACTAACTAACTAACTAACTAACTATCTATCTATCTATCTATCTATCTATCTATCTATCTATCTATCTATCTATCTATCTATCTATCTATCTATCTATCTATCTATCTATCTATCTATCTATCTATCTATCTATCTATCTATCTATCTATCTATCTATCTATCTATCTATCTATCTATCTATCTATCTATCTATCTATCTATCTATCTATCTATCTATCTATAAGTAAGTAATTTCTCTTTATGTTCAGACAAACATATGCATATAAACTCGTTGAAACTAAACTACTTCCTTAACTCACTATATAACTGCATATTTGTTAGTGAGTGGTATGAGTACTTGTCTTCAGTGACTGTGTAAGCTTGCTTTTCAATGTAAGCTTAGGTTGGGTTGTTTCTATTTGCGCTATACCTCAGTTAAATAATAAATAAAAATCTAAATTACAACTATTTTTTAGAACACAGGTACATTTTATTTCTTATACTTGATAAGAAAGTAATAAATATGTCTCTAACAAATGCGAAGCCTTCTATGCAGTCAACCCACTGTCATCATTATAAATTCTGATGTATCTCTTCATTGCTTATTTAGTCAAGACAAATGACATTAGCATAATATACTCAACATAATACGATACATTATAATACCTTTTAATATTATTAAATAAATATGAATGAATGGATGTGTTAAAATACACTCACTCTTACTTACTCTCTTAGTCACTTATTTAGGTGATAATAAAATTGTAAGTACGTTTTTTTGGAATTTTCCCTAAAGGCCCTAAAGTATGTAAAACACAATGTATATTAAATTAAAAAAGATTCATTTCATAAAATTTTATTTTTTGTTTCAAAAAAAAAAAAAAAACAATATCAGCTGACATTAAAAACACCCTGTTCAAATGTCCTTGGACAATGTTTATATATATTTTTCTTAGAAAAAAAGTATAACAAACACAATTTTCCACAATATTTTCCTTTAGTTTCTTTTTTGCATTTGCTATTGAAAAATTGAATCAACAAATCGAAGGTGAAATTAAATTAAGTTTTATTTTTCTTCACTCACTTTTGTGCCCTCAAAGTATAATTAATTTATCTTTCTTGTAGTTCCAGGTATGTATTTTGCAAATTAAAGATTTAACTATAATGGGACCATTAAATGTTTTTCATTAACACACTGTATTTTTATTTATTCATTTTTACGCACTTGAACGTTTAATTTCATTAATGTACTTTATGGTGACAGTTACGAGGGTAGAACGTACAAAAGAAGAAGAATAAGAATAAGGTGAAACAAAAGTTATGAGTAGTGTCAAAGTACAATGAATTTAATTAACATTACAATTAAATTCAAACACTGACACTTTACAATTTATGAGAAACATTTTATTTATGTGATTTTGTCAAATAAGTTGTTTAAACAATTATTTTAAACAAAAGTTTATGTAAAATCTTTTGTCTAGTGAAGTTTTTCTAACATTTTCAAAAGTGGTTTTGGTTTTATAAAATTTGACAGAAATTTAAAATTTGAATATTCATAAAAAAAGTTTAAAAACATAAAATTATTTTAATCTTTAAAAGCCACTTAAACTTAAAAATATATATTTTTTTCGTTAAAGAAACATCTTTTGAAAACAAAAGGTCAAGATATTATCAAACTCCTTCCAAATAATATAGATGGTATATAGAAGTCATTGTAAAGTAAGATCTTGAGCAAGTACAAGTTATTGACAAGTTGTTGCTGGGTATTTGGTCTGAACACGAATTCATGTGAAATTTTTGATTTTTTGTTAAAAAATAAAATTCTTTGTTAAAAACGGATTTTTAGGAAAAATTAAATTTTAAGGAAAAACATTAAATTATTAGTTAAAGATACACATTGTTTGTAATAAATCAAGATTTTAATGAAAAAAAAAGAAATATATATTGAAAATTTGATTTTTGGAAAATTTTGTTTGGATTTATATTAAAAAAAAATAATTTCTAGTGAAAACTCAAATTTTTAGTAAAAATCCAAGTTTTTGTGAACAATTTTTAATTTTTATTAAAAATTTGAATTTGTAGTAAAAATTTCAATTTTTGTAAAAATTTAAAGTTTTGAAAAAAATCGGGTTATTAGTGAAGAAAATTTTGGTTAAAAGCTTTTATTGAAAAGGATTTTTTTTGAAAAATTGGATTTTTAGTGAAAAATTGATTTGGATTTTTTTTTTTATTAAAAAAAAATAATTTTTTAGTAAAAATCGAAAACTAAAATTTTAGTTAAAATCTAGGTTTGAGTGAAAATTTATTAGTTTTTAGTAAAAATTTGAATTTCTATTAAAAAAAATTCAATTTTAGTAAAAATTTAAATTTTTGAAAAATCGGATTTTTTTGTGAACAAATTTTGGTGAAAAGCTTTTATTGATTTTTTTTTTTTTTGAAAAATCGAATTTTTATCGGATTTTTATTGAAAAATTGATTTGGATTTATTTATTGAAAATGTTTTTTTTTTTTGAAAAATCGGATTTTTAGTAAAAAATTGATTTGGATTTATTTTTATTAAAAAAATATTTTTTTTTTTTGTGAAAATCAAGGTTTTAGAGAAAAATTTATATTCTTTAGTGAAAAATTTAATTTCTAGTGAAAATGTAGATTGTTGCTGGAAAATTAAATTTTTCTAGTGATAAATTACAAAAGTTTTGATAAAAAATCAAACGTTTAATAAAAAAATTAATTTTTAATAAATTTAAATTCAAAGAAATTTTTGATTTTCAGTAAAAATCGAAATCTTAGTGAAAAATCATATTTCGCAATCTTATAATGAAAAGTTAAATTTTTATAAGAAAATTTTAGTTTTTAGTGAAAAAAATGTTTAAGGAAAATGTAAATTTAAGGAAAACTATAAATTTTTTGGGGGTTGAATTACCACATAATTGAACGAGTATGATCAAGTATGAGATGATCGATATCTGGTATATTTTAACTTAATTTATATAAACGTCTAAAAGTATGCCATATTTTTGCTATTGATAAACTTATGCTAGGATTATTCTCGAAAAAAATTACATGTGTATAATGCTTGTCGTTATGAATGGATCGAAGTGCTTGGGGAATATCTAAACTAGTTCAGCTAATTACTAAGTCAAATAAGAATTTAATAGTTCAATTTGTTTAAACTGAATTCGCCAACAATTATTTCCTTCCTAATGGTTATGTCTTAAATTATGCTATTAATTTAATAAGTTTTATTTATGAAATAAACAAATATGAGGGATATTGACAAATAAACTTTATTCACATGGATTAGTTTAACAGCAGCCTTTATTCAGATTTATGTTTGAAATTTGAGTTTTAAAATTTATACATATATAAAAGCTTAAAAGTATGTTAAATTTTTTGATCTTAACAAGTTTAAAGTGTAATAATCAAATTCTTGAACTATTCCCGAAAATTTTAAGTTTTACCGTGACTGAAGGGAAATAATTATATTTTTTACTAATTACACTACTAACCAATTTAACGGGGTGCTATTATATATGTTTGTTCTTATACCTGAATAAAGCGTCATGATTAAATAATAAACCACATGTATCATTTGCTTAAAAAAACATTATTATATATATATTTTTTTTTCTTTTGGATAATCCTAGTAAAAACATATCATTCCATACTAAAGCACACATATTCCTGCAATTACCTTTGGGCTGTGCTTAAAACCAAACTCAACACACAAACAGAAACGGAAACAAAAACAAAAATATTGTTAAAATGACCCTTGGTGTAAAAAAATAATAATAATAAAATAAAATCTGAAGTAAATCTTTTGAAAATATAAGAATTTTTGTACATACATATGTAGAAAGCCATTTCGTAGAGTACAGCCTATAAATGGGCATATAAATATTATTAATAAATATTTTTGTTTATAACCGTGTATATAGATTATATTATGGTGTTGAAAATGCCTATAATGGAATATTTAATGGTAATTTTGTATACCGTAGCAAAATAATAATTCAAAAAATATACATCACAATGCTTATAGAATTTTTTTATTTTATGGCAAAATGTTCTGTTTAATAATTTAAACAAGTAAGAATTCAATATTCGTCTTTGCCGAATCTTATACACCCTTCTCCGTAATGTGTTTAAAATAATTTTATTTTAATCAATTTAATAATATACGCTTTTTTATTAAGCGTATGTATGTTGTTATGCCCCAAAATTCCTCTTTTTCAATGACATTTTCTTAGGTTGTCTTTTATTTTTGCTTATATCTCCATAATTTATGGACGGATTTTGTTTATTTTAAATTGGAAATTTCTTGAAGGCATGTTTCACAGAACTATTTAAGATTTGAATCCTAAAGATATCTGGGGTCTTCAGAAAGTAGATTTCAACAGACTGACTGACGGATCTATAAGGATCCAGAATCTATACACTATATAAACCCGGAAAATTATTTTGAGTCTGTTGATTAGTGACTCTTACCATGATGTATTGCAATCCCAGGTAAAGAAGTGCTACCAGTATCTCTAGTCTGTCGAGACTATAAACTGGTATTTACTAATTAATCTTTGGCTTCACCTTGGATGAATTAAAAAGAGGTCTAACCAGAGCATTACATAATCTGGTACTACTGGTGTCCAGTTGCCAACAAGACTTTGTCTTGGCTGGTCATTTGGTTGAGGTTCATTTGGGATCCACGTAGTGGCTGTGGTTCTAACCCAAATCGAGGGAAAAGAATGCTTGGTTGATACACCCTTCTTATGAAAAAACAAATACCCCCGGGTCATGTTTATTCATGAATGACCTACATCTTGGAGTATTGCAATCCCGGGGTAAAGAGGTGCTACCAAGACCTGTAGTCTGCCGAGAATATAAACCGGTGATGTCAAATGTATTCTGGTTATTACCTTGGAATAAATGGAGTTGAACCACAGCTCCTCATAATCTGGTACTATGGGTGGCCAGTTGTCCGCAAGGCAAAGGCTGGTCAGTTAGTTTAGGTCCTTCGATATCCACGTAATGGCTGTATTTTAAACTCAATTTCACGGGAAGGGGCATAAACGGTGCAAACCACAGACGTACGTGTGTCTGATGGACGAGAGGGATCCTGAGTTGTATCTGGTGTTATGTCGGTAGAAAGATTAAAGTGATGGTTAAAGTGACGGTGCAGTTGATTGAGAAATAAGTCTGTAATTAAATATAGAACTGTGTGTACAAACCACCACGTTCCAGAAACCATCTTAGTAGTTCGATTGGTCGACATATAAGGTCCAAAAATGCATCAGGATGAGGCTTTAGATGATGAGAATGTATGCAGGGTGCACCCCTTCTCCTTTGCCGGGGTTAGATTGAGCTTGTCTCATAATACCTGTCGTTCACCAAAGGGGCTACTATGGCAAGATATTGGAAAGCTCGAGTACCTCAACAAAGTGTACGTATACTGAACGGTGGTGAGTCGCAAAAAAAGCGAACTCATCACCGTGGCAGGTATTTACGTAAAGCACTCGACATTCATATCCTTCTCACGAAAGTGAAGGGCATACAAATTTAAATTGGAAACATTAAAATGTAATAATTTGTTACATAACTTACATCGATTATTTAATTGGCCTTAATGAAATATGAAGATGTCTGTAACAGACTTTCTTAACATAAATTTTAAAATAAATTACAGAAAATCTCTTACAGCTAAAAGCTGATTAATGTGTCATTAAACGTGTTTTATATGTTTGCTTTATAAATTTTAAAATTTCCATAAAATACCTCAACAAGCCATTGAGGCAAAAGTAAATGTACGAAGGAAAATTTGTTATTTTATGATTACTCACACTTAAGCTTTAGCTTATGTTGTTGTTGTTGTTATTGTTATTTTCTTTTTTCCTTATTTTGATTTCACTAAATAATTGATTTTTCATATGAAAATACGAAAAAAACACCAAAAATCTCTTAAAGCGCTAAAGTTTTGCGTTCATTTGATTATTATTTTATTATTGTTTTTCATCGATTACGTATGAGAAATTTCCAATAAAAAATACGCAAAAAAACGAATACAAAAACAACGTTAATTTGATTTCAGTTTTCTGTTTATTTAACGTCGGTTGGTTGGTAGGGTAGGGTTGGTTTGGTTGGGCAGGAATGAAAACAGTTTTTTTTTTTAATATTAAGTATGAGTAAGTAATTGCTAAACGGAAGTCTCTTAACTAGGAGGGAGTAAGTTTTTCCTTTTTTTGCAAAAAACACACAATTATTTATTCACTTAAGTTTTATAAGTTTCAACAATTTCAAAACTATTTAAAGTGTTTTATTTAATTGTGGCAAATAAAACGTTCTCTTATTGCAAGCGTTTGTAACTTTTTTTTATAAATATCCTACACTTTTAACACCATTTCCTCTCATAACTAACTGATTGGTAATGATTTCTTAACGATTTTTATGGCAATGTAGAGGGACGGTTAATCGCCTTATCGATTACGAGAAAAAGTCAATTTGCTGTTTCTAATTTATAGTCGCACCATTAACAATAGTGTTAAATTTATTGCCCCTAATGTAAAGGAACTCTTGTTTGTTAAAGAAAGAAAAAATTTGTTGCTTCACATGTTTAACAAGAAAGAAATGAATAAAAAAATAAAAACATGAACAACTAACTCAAACAGTTATAGAAATGGGTTAAAAATATACATTTTTTTTTGAAATCTCAATTTTGTGCCATAAAAATAAAAAATATAAAAAAAAAAAATATTCGTTACGTTTGTTAACATACTACTTTTTTCACAGTTTGACTATGGTTTTTGGTTTTCTATAATAGAAAAGTGTTTCAGTACACCAGGAATAATAATAAAAAACAACAAAAACCAATAATAAATAAAAAATATAAAACTCACACATACACACACACTCCGAAATAGTAAAATAGCACGTAAACAAACAGACATGTAATTTTTATTGAGTATATTACACTCACACACAGCTAAATGCATACAAACATACACACATGAACAAGGTGTTTTATATAAACTGTGAAAAAAAAACACACATACTCTGTTCACTAATACCCACTGTGCAACCAAAATAAATAAAGAATTTTAAAATTCATTCACTTACGAAGGACGGACAATACTGTCCATCTATCTGTCAATTATGTACGTTGCTAAATTGTCCCTAGATAGTCTACAGGAATACATATTTGATACCTTTAAGAATTTATTAAAAAAGAAGAATATTTGATAAATTAAAGTTTTGAAACAAATGCTGAACAGAAGTTCGGTCAGTATCCATAGAAGTAATCTTAGTTATAAACAGAAATTTGAGTTCGTAACTGAGTTAAGTTCTATTGAATCTTAAATGACAATAATAGGCAAAATTTCTAAAGAGAAAATATAGACAGAAACTTTGGCAGTAGCTGACCTAATTTTTAAAGCTAATTACTGGATCATTTTCTAGACATAAATCCATTCTGAAACTGTCTCATGTTTTAGACTCATCTCATTATCAAGACAGTAATCTAGCCACAAACTTGCCCAATTTCTATACATTAATCTAGCAGGAAACTGGCTCAATTTCTAGACTGAAATCTGACCGGAAATTGCTCTTATATATCGACAGTAATCTAGTCAAAATTTGTTTCAATGTCTGGACAGAAACTGACCCAATTTCTGGACACAAATCTGGACCAAATTTTACTCAAAAATAACCTGAATATCTAAACACAAAGCTAGACTTGATTTCTATCTGTAAAATTAGGCACAAATGCAATTAGAAGCTGTCTTAAATCTAGCTAGATATGGTCCATTTTCTATAAAGAAATGTAGCCAGAAATTGGATCAATATCCAGACCAAAAATTGAACCATTTTATATACAAAAATCTAGCCAGAAACCTGCACAATTTCTGAACTCAAATCTTTCCGAAACTGGCTCAATTCCTTAACAGAAATCTAACTAGAATTGTCTTAATATCTTACCACAAATCTATACAGAAACGGTCTATTTTCTATAAAGAAATATTACCATTAACAGGCCTAATTTATAGACAGAAATCTATCCAGAAAGTGGCCCAATTTTCAAACATTAATATGAGCCGCAATTGCATAATCTACTCTATAACTTTACTATAAATTTTGCAATCGCGACACCAATTCATGAGAAATGTACATATGTATGTAGTTATAACTAAATTTTCTTTTCGATTAAAACCCACTGTTTACTGTACGTATAAGTAATATTTGAAATGTGTATGAAAGTATTCATCACTCATACGCTCTAGTCGCAATACAGCAGTGTTTGTAATGATGTGAGTATACACATTTATATTTATATTCAGAAAATACACACACACACTTTTTAAAACACAAACAAACACTCACAAATGCACACACAAACACACAAACACTCACATCCATAACTATACATATTTGTTCATAACTCATACGCTTTGGTGGTTTTATAGTATTTTACGGGTAGAGTATTAAAAAGAAAAGTTTTTGACCAAAAACATTTTTGCTTTGCCTTGTTGTTGCTGTTGTTATTATTCCAATTTTTTTTATGAATATTTACCCTGAAAACACAATAAACTCTGGCTATAGAAAACGAGAGAACGAGTGAAAAAAAGGACATGAATACATAATCATACTTATAGTTTAGTTAAAAATTCTGGTTGAGTTACACAAAAATAGCAAACTAGTAGAACAACAAAAACAAAAAAAACTGAACGTGTAAAATAAAACAAGCATTAAACTTTGATAAATGTTTTTTAAAGCCTAAAATCGATATTTAAAAAAACACACACACAATCCCTGTTATGTTATTTTTTGGTTTAAATTTTCTAAAGCAATTAGTTAAAATATAGTAATTAATAAGACACACGTTAGCCTCTAGTGGAACACAATAGGATTTGCCTTTATAAACAAATTGCTATTCATGGAATAAATATGTAATTTGTCACCTTAATATGTGTGTCGTTGCTTTAAATAGCTTTTTTTCGCCTTTTCCTTTTGTCTTAACAGTTAAGCCAATAATAAAGGAATAGGGATTAAAATTTTCCTTTATATTGTTTTATTTTGTTCATTTCCTTTTGAGTGTTGTTAACAATGCCAGTTGTTGTCCTTGACTAAATATTAAGCACACATATTTGCTTTTAGGATTTTATATTCTGAGTTGGTTTTTTCTTTCTTATTTATTACAATTTCATTAACTTGCACAATATTTACTGCTAATCAATGTATTGTTTAAGTATATATTTTTTTGTTTTGGTTTAGGATTTTTTTATCCAATTATTTGATTAAACCAATAAAATTAAGCTTAAATTTTTTTTGTAATTAGTAAAATCTTGGAAATTTTTAAGTATAGAAATTTAAATAGAAAGCAACGCAAAAACGAGTCATATATAAAGTAAAAACTGAGTCAAAATCAGATGCAGTAAAACATGTAATGAAATCCTATATAGAAAGTAGGTTGGATTTATTTGAAGAATAGTTGAGTCGAAACCGATTCAAGAGCTGGACAAAAATTTTGTCTTTCCCTGATACAGGTTTCAGATGATTAAAAAACTGGGATCTTAAAAAGAAATCGAGCCAATTAAGCTTATTTTAAAGACAGAAATTAAGTCAGAAATTAGATCAAAACAACTGTCAACAATTGACTCAAATCCTAGACAGAAAACCAGTTAATAACTATCTCGAATTCTAAGCAGAAATTGAAATTTGTTCAAGTTCAAGATAGATATTGAGTCAATAACCGACTCAAACTCTAGATAGAAGTCAAGTCATTAACTGTGTCACAAATACTAGACAGAAAGCGAGTCAATAAATAGCTTTAGTTCATAACGAAAACTGAGTCACAAAATGACTCAAATTTAAGACACAAATTGTGTTATTTAAGTCGAAAATGATTCAATTTCTAAATATAAATTAATTCACCAAATTACAGAAATCGAGTTAATAACTGACAAGAATTCTAAATAGAAATCAAATCAGTAATTTTCTAAAGTTCAAGATAGATTAAAAACTGACTACAATTCCAGGCTGAAATACAGTCATTAACTGACTTGAATTCCAGGCTGAAATACAGTCATTAACTGACTTGAATTCCAGGCTGAAATACAGTCATTAACTGACTTGAATTTCAAACAGAAATGGAGTCAGTAATTGGTTCAAATTCGAGTTAGAAGCTG
Organism: Lucilia cuprina; assembly: GCF_022045245.1. Lineage (NCBI taxonomy): Eukaryota > Metazoa > Arthropoda > Insecta > Diptera > Calliphoridae > Lucilia > Lucilia cuprina. Next base: position 98,570,416 of record NC_060952.1, on the reverse strand, counting down.
ACACGTGTTTCAGTAACTGAAATCTAGTTTTATATAAATATAAAATCTGAACGGATATTTAATCCCACATTTTAAGGAAAAACAATATTTTAGTTCATATCTAAAATATAAAACAATTTTAATTTTAAATTTCCATTTTATACATTATAACTCTTTATGTAACAAAAAAAAAAAAAAAAAAAAAAATCTAACTAAAGTTCAGCCATAACCCATTTACTACACATCAAAGTGAACATTATTTAAAACAAATTCCAATTAAATTTTATTTAAAAATAAATATATTTACAAAATAAATGGTACTTGTTACATTTAAATACCAAACAACATAATTTTCCAGAAACTCTACCAGTAAACAATCATTTTAATTACAAAAAAAATAAATAAATAAATACTTAAAATATAAATCACATATACAGACAACAAGTTTATAACTAAAAACATGATTACTTTTATTAAATAAATAACAATAAAAATATATTTACAATTTCTAAGAAATTTCTAAAGTAATAATAATTAAAACAGATAAAATACAAATAGAAAAATGTGAATTTAATTTAAAACTTAAGCTTTAGAAACTGTAAAACTACTAAACAGACAATAGTTTATAGCAACATCCTACAAAAAAACACTCTTTACTCTGTTCTATTCATGACAATAAAAGCAGAAAAAACCCCAAGTTTGTCACTTTAATTTGCTGCTCAAGGTTTAGTCTGGTGTTGCCTGCTGTTGACATACAAATCATCGGAGTAAACCTCCGATACAACAACCTCTACTTTTATCATTTAATCACGAATTCCTGCTCATTCGTTTAACTTTAACATCAAACAATTTTGCTGTTTTTTTTATTTTTTTGCAACCTGAGAATTAAATCGAATTTTCGATTTGAACAAACCATTGTCAGACCTTTTTATCTTTGCTAAATCCCCCTCTAACAGTCCACCTCATTCTGCTAACACTACTCTGTGCAATTTTAACTTCTATTTAGAACATTTCACAACATGTTGCACTTCAAATGCCTCTTTAGTCGTATTTCCTTCATGGCTTTTATGTTCTTGTCAGTTCTAGTCCGTAAGGCATTTCAAGGTTTTTTTTATTTTAACAACAGCAACAACAGTAACAAAAACAACAATAATAAAAACAGTAAAAGCATCATCATACATCCTCAACTCATCTTGTAATGTTTTGTCCATAAACATTACATTTAACGTCATAACTGATCTTATTGTGGTGCTTTTCGTTTCATTTCTTTTTTTTTATTTCTTCATTTTATGTTCTCATTCATATCGTTTGGAAAAACATACATACATCCATACATATATGCACACTTACTACACATGTTGGCTTAAAATGTGTTACTTAAAATTTTATTGACCATATAAACGGTATTTTGTTTTAAAGCTTCAATTATCAAAATTTCTTTAGCATCATCAGTATCATCGACATTCATTTAGTTACGAAAAGAAGAATTTAAAATCTCATATTTAGTAGCCTGTTTTTAATAGCTCGACTAACTACACTACTACGTCTACTATTTATTTGAAATGTTGTGGAAAAATATCCAGCCGACTGGACGATAAGATAGTTTAAACTAAAGTTGTTTAAATTTTTCTGAGAATAATGGGGTCATTAGTTTGTAAGGTCATAAGTCAAATATTTTCTATAACAAATCAGTGTCCTTTATATTCATACAAGAAGTTTTTTTAATAGAAAAAAAATTTCATAGTTTTATGACAAACATTTTCTGAAGGAAATTACTGTCCCATTTGTTGACATAAAAAAAATTTCTATAAAAAATTAATGTTCCATTAGTTGGAACAAACATTTTCTTTCGAAAATTAATGTTCGATTAGTTGAGACAAAATTTTCTTTAAGAAATAAATGTTCCATTAGTTGAGACAAACATTTTGTAAAGAAAATTAATCTATAATTATTGAAAAAAAAATTATAGAAAATTGACGTCCCATTTGTTAGGGCAAACATTTTCTCTACAAAATAAATGTCCAGTTGGCATAAAGATATTTTATAGAAAGATACTGTTCTATTAGTTGAGGCAAACATAGTCTATAGAAAATGGTTGTTCTATTTGTTGTGAAATTTTTTATAGAAAATTAATGTCCCATTTGTTAGGGCAAACATTTTTTATAGAAAATACTTATCCTATTAGTTGAGACAAACAATTTTTATAGAAAAATAATGTTTTATTATTTAGGACAAATATGTTCTATAAAAAAATTTATGTTTTGTTAGTTGAGACAAACATTTTCAATATTAGTTTAGGCCAAAAATGTAAAAAAAATTATCATCACTTCAAATTGAGACAAACTTATTTTATAGAAAATTTATATTCTATTACTTCTGACAAACATTTTTTTATAGAAAATTAATGTCCCATTAGTAAGGTCAAACATTTTCTATAGAAAATAATTTTCCTATTAGTTGGGGCAAACATTTTTTTAGAGAAAAATATTTTTCATTAGTTGAGACAAATTTGTTCCATAGAAAATTAATGTTCCATTAGTTGAGACAAACATTTTCTATAAAAAATCATTATCACTTTGAGTTAAGACAAACTTCTTTTATTGTTTTGGGACAAACATTTTATATAGAAAATCATTGTCCCAAAGTTTTAGAAGAAAAATATTCTTTAGAAAATCATTGCCTCAACGTGATACAAAAATATTCTTTGGAAAATCATTGTCCCAACTGTTCTGCAGGAAATCATTATTCAGATTTGTCCCAAATATTGCCACCATTTTTGGGTCAAATATTTTCTATAGAAATTAATTGTTTCAAAGTTTTGGTACAAATTTTTCCTTTTGAAAGTCAGTTTTCTAACATTATCCATAATTACCCAAAAGCTTCCTTCCATCCTGTTCCACCATTTTAAAGTCAAATATTAAAAAAAATTCATTGTTTTTAAAGTTTTGGTACAATTTTTTTTTAGAAAATCAGTTTTCCAACAGTTTGATATAAAAATTTTCTTCTTTTAAAGTTAAATGACAAAAATACTTACTGTATTCAAACGGCATAGCTTTTGTTGAAACAAACATTTTCCCAATGAAATTTTCAAATTAAAGCTTTAACTAGTGATATCAAAAGTAAAATTAAAGACTCAAACTAGAAGCACATTTCTGATACATGTCAAATAGTTAAACGTTTTTGTTGTCTTTGTCAGTTGATGGCATAATTAAGATAAGACTCTTTAAATTTCTACCAAAGAGTTGTTAAGTATTTGCATGTTAATTCATTCAAATTAATAAAAAAAAGGGTTGTTAAGCATTTGTATGTTAATTTGTTTGAAGAAGAAAAAAAACTAAAAATTATAGCAAAATGTCGCCCTTAGCATATTGAGATTTTAAACTTAAAATGTTAATAACATAATGTTTATTATTTCCCACAACTATAAACACTTAATCAATTCATTCTTGAGGACTAAAAATCTTCCACATCTATACACATGTGATTACACTTATTAAACATATCAAAGGGTTTTGTAAACGAAAATTACATTTCGCTAAATAAATCTTTATTAACTTTTAAGCGAGAACAATAACAAGAACAATTGTTTGTCTATAATATAACTGACAGGCTTTTGTCTTTTCATTTCCCAACAATTGAACTTATAAAAAGGAAAATTTTCTTTATTTTACAATTGTCTTTTGTAAAAATACTTAGAAAAAAATGAAGAAAAATGTGTAAAAAGCAGTTTTCAACACGCTTAGAAAAATTACAAAAATAAGAAAAACAATTGTAACATATTTAGGATTATTTTACTCACAAACTAACATCTTTAAAGAATGAGTGCAAGGAGGTTTTTTGTTTTTTTGCAATAAACCCCTCAATACATGTTTTAATTTGTATTTGACATCTTATGCATAGAGAGAGAGAAGGATTTTATGTGATCTAAATGATATGCTTATTTTTCTTTCTCTCTATTTTTCTACAGTATTTGTTTCTTTATTATATGTATGTGTGTATATTTTGCTTTGAAGTATTTATGTATGTATTCTTTATTACAATGCTACAAGTCATGGTTTTATGGCATTTTTAGGATGATGATATGAAAATAGCATTATCATAGTTAAATCATAAAACAGAGAAAATTTGTTGCTAATCGAATTTTACTATCTCATAAATCTTTTTGTGAATATTGTTAAATGTTTTATTTCTTTTATAAACGACATTTTGAAGTAATTGGATAAGAAAGAAGAGGACTTCTTAATTGATGTGCGAGCCAGTTTTGTCTGTGTTTATTTAATGTCTGATTTTAATATAAATTCCTTTATGTTTTTAACCTTAATTTAAACTTTTCAAGTTTTTTTTTTTTGTTTTTAAACAAGGTTAAAAAAAATATTTTTTAAAAGATAGCACTTAATGGAATAGGATTAAGTGTTTTGAAATTTTATTTAATTTTACCTTTTTTTTACGAACTTTTCTAAGTAGCTATTATTGTTTGTTTATTTTTTGAAAAAAAAAAAAAAAAAAAACATTCCTTATGCTAACAACCAGCAGACATTTATTTATATATAGTTAAAACGGTTTTTAGTCTGGTTCTTTTTTTTTCTTAAATTTCTTAAAAATTTGCGGATGAACAAATTCTTTAAAAATTCTATTTGTATTTAATATTTCTTTAAGGATTCCAACACAAATATAGTTTTCTACAAAGATTTGATCAGTGTTTAAGTTTTCTATAAAAATCTTAATATTTATTATGTTTTCCATAACAATTTCTTGAAAAATTCTATAGATCACTAAAGAAGATCACAAAAATATATATACTTAAGTGATCATTATTTTTGTATCAATTTGATCACTGCACAAGATTTTATTAGTGATCAATTTAAAAAAATACATAATTAATTAAAAAAAAGTCTAAAAAAAGATCAGTGATCTTGCGTTTTGAAAACATTCATAATCATGTTTTCTGTGCAAATTTTTAAATTTTTTAAAAATTTTCTTTTAAAACTGAATAAACATTCAAGTTATTTTGTTTTAAAGCTTCAATTTTCAAAATTTCTTTAGCATCAGCATCATCAGTATCATCATTTAGTTACGAAAAGAAGAATTTAAAATCTTATATTTAGTAGCCTGTTTTTAATAGCTCGACTAACTACACTACTACGACTACTATTTATTTCAAATGTTGTGGAAAAATATCCAGCCGACTGGACTATATGATAGTTTAAACTAATGTTGTTTAAATTTTTCTGAGAATAATGGGGTCATTAGTTTATAAGGTCATAAGTCCAATATTTTCTATAACAAATCAGTGCCATTTATATTCAAACAAGAATTTTTTTAAAAGAAACAAATTTTCAATAAAAAATCAAAGTTTCATCGTTTTATGACAAACATTTTCTGAAGGAAATTTGTTGGCATAAAAAATATTTTTTTATGACTGAATAAACATTGAATTTATCTAAAAACAGTTGAAATGTAGATTAATCGGTGTCCAAGATTTCTATAATAAATTGATCACTAATATAGTTTTTCATAAAATTTTTATCATTAATGAAGTTTTCAATAAAAGTGTTTAACACTGATTAAGTATTCTTTAACGATTTCATTGCTAATAAAGTTTTGTATAAACATATGATCAATGATCATGGTTTCTTTAAACATGTGATCGATGAACATGATTCATAAAATTTACTTAAACATTTTCTCCAGTGATGAATGTTTTTTTAACAATTTTTTTTTGGCCGACGATTATCTAAAAACATATGATTAGTGTCTATAAAAAATTACGTTTTTAATAAGATTTGATAAGTGTTGAACATTTCTATGACTGATCAAGTATTCCTTTAAAACTTGATCACTTATAAAGTTTTCGAAATAAAATTGATCAAGCCATCAAATTCAATTAATGATCAAGTTTTCTTTAAGCGACATGGCCACACATCAAATTTGTTGACTTAAACAGGAAGTTTATTGATTGCGGTGTAAGTTTTTTTACTAACACAATCAAAAAACTTACCGTTGGGCCAAACAATGTGATGTGTCGCCAAGGCGCTTTAAAAAAATGTTCATTGATTATATTTTCTTTTAAATGTTTAAAAAGTTATCAAGTTATTCATTGAGTATTGATCACTAATCAAGTTTTTCATCGGTGATAAGGTTTTTTATTAAAATTTCATCTGTGATCAATTTTTCTAAAAAATATATTTTGATTAGCGATCAAGTTTTCTATTAAGAATTGATTACTGATTACTGTTTTCCATAAAAATATGATCAGTGATCGAGACATGTATACATATATAAATAGTTATCTTATTCTGCGATTAAATTTTTATAGAAAATATAATCAATAATCAAGTTTTTAATAAAAATGTTCTTACGATAATTTTTTTTTCGATGATTAAAAATTAAATACAAATTTAATCAGAAATTTTCGATAAAAGTTTTTTGAATAAGACCCTTATTATATAAAAGTGTAAATATTTTATAACTAATCTAATGGACTTTCTAATCCTTACCATATTAATTACATGTATTTGTTTGTTTTATTTATTCTTAATCACATTCTAACTACAATGTTGTTACAGCTAAAAGTAGAAAATGACAAGTCCTTTTTATTTTTGTCAAACACCTACATATAATATTCTAAATTAATGCCAGTACATGTTAATACCAAATTTCCTTTATTTAACTAACAAGAAGTTTTAGTTTTCGCCCTCATAAAAACTAAAATATGTATTAAGGGTTTGTTTGTCTAGTTTTTTTTTTCTCTGCAAACATTTCTTAATACGTCATCGACATGACAAATTAAGAAATGTCGTTCTAGTTGGTTTTTGGTAAGAAAATTTGATTGTGTCGTCTGGTAAGAAGTGGGTAATTTTACAGTTATAATAGTTTTTTTTGTGTGTTTTGCTTTTAAGTAATATTAGGGTATTAAGTAGGGTGTGTTTTTTGATTGTCATAATATATAGTATAAATTGTATACATATACGAAAACAAACGTATCTATATTGAAAACAGTAGTTTTATATGTATATGCTTCATCATTCAATTTCTTTTCTTAAATGTCGTAACTATTTGTATTCCTTTTCTTAAATGTAGTAACTATTTGTTTGATCTGAATATGAGTGGAAAGTGTTAGTCAAGCGTCATTTATATCAAATATCAGGATGAAGTTTTCTATAAAAATCTTGATCGTAAATAGTTTTCCATTGAAATGTCAAGAAGTTTTCTATTGATTAAAGTCTCTATGAAAATGTTATCGAGTGCCTACAAATCTTTGATCAATGATCAATTTTTCCAAAAATTTAATAAAGCTTTCTCCAAAATTTGTTTAGTGATCATGTTATCTCTAAAAAAATGGGTAAAAAATATGATCAGTGATCAAATCATCTATAAATATAAGAATAATGATCAAGTTCTTATAAAAATTTGTGATATCATTAACTAAAATATGATTATGAATAGAGTTTAGTCAAATTCCTATCAGTGATCAATATATCTATAAAAAATCTATGATCAGTAATCAAGATTTCTATAAAGGTAATCAGTTTTCAAAATTTTTATAAATTTTTTTGTAAGAGTAATTTTTTATCAACATGATTATATTTCTACAAAAATATGATCAGTGATCAAGTGAAAAATATTTCAATAAGAATTTGATCATGTGTTCAGTAACAATTTGATTTATAATATGTTTTATCAGTGATCAAGTAAGAAATTGATCATTGATCAGGATTTATATAAACAATTGATTAGTTATAAAATTATACTTTAAAATATTGATTAGAAATTGGTTTACATAAACATTTTCTATAGAAGCAATCATATTCCTATGAAAATATGATCAGTTTTTCATAAAAGTATTTTTTTTTCAAAAAGTTTTCTGTAGATATACGATCTGCAATCAAGTTTTGTATGAACGTACGATCAGTGATCAAGTTTTTTACAAAAATGTGATAACTGTTTGAAGTTTTTGGAAAACTGAGATATGTAATCGATCCAAGTCAATTGTAAATATTTGAGCATAGATATCTGTAGCTGTAGTTTGCAATATCATATCTTAACGTGAACAGTCACCAGCAGAACTGCTGGGTATCTGCTTATGTGAATAGACACATACATTCGTGACTAAAATATTATCTATAATCAATAAATATATGATCTGCCATTAAGCTTTGTAAGAACGATTGATTGAGAAGAATGATTGGTTGAATTTTCTAAAAAGTTCGATCAGTGATCAAGATTTCTACAAAACTGTGATCATTATTCGAAATATTTGTAAAAATGTGATATGAGATATCGATCAAAGTCAATGTAGTTTGCAATATCATTTCTTATTAAAAGCCGACACCCAGAACTACTGGGTATCTATTTATATAAATAGACGACAGATACATACATACTTGACTAAAATATTATCTATAACCATTTATTCAGTCAGTCACTTGTACGTTTACTCGCTTGCTCGCTCATTAATTTTTTTATTTGCTCACTCATACCTTTAGTAGTGACTGAAATCATTCATTCCCTATTGCTTTTTTTTGAATATACATAGCTACAGTCATACAATTATAATAATAGTACTTTTGGTAATTTATTATTTCACTTACCCAATAAGATGAGAAATAATAGCTGCATATTAATCAAACTTCCTATACGATGATGATAATGTTGATGATTTATAGTTAATAACATGTTTTTTTGTTGTTATTACTTGACGTTGATGTTATTTGTTTTTTTTTTGTCGTTAATAATTTTTTGTTTTTTTTTTTATTTTTATTATTATTGTTGTTATTTTATATTTTAATAGTTGTTATTGCTGCTAGAGCTGGTGTTGACGTTGTTGTTGATGTTTTTAATGGTCGTCTTCTGTTTTTAAGGTTTTTTTTGATGTTTTGCATATTGAAATTTGAATTGACACTCATTTACAATTGGCTTCATATTTTTGTTAATATTTATGTCTCCTCAGTTTATAATTTCTTTTTTTTATGTAGTATATTTAGGTATTTATTTTATTTTACTTTTTTTATGCGATTATTTTTTGTAATATTTATAAATATCAAATAATAAATGTTGCTGCTGCTCTGCTGATGTTGGTTTGCTGTTTTATTTATTTATTATTTTTTTTATATTTTTTATATTTTTTTTGTTTGTATATGTATAATTTTTTTTCATTCATTATTATTATTATTATTTCGTATATGTATTTATTTATTTTTGTATATTTTTAGTATTAAATGGATTCCATAGAACGACCCTTATAGTCTTTGAAAGGATTTTCACAATTCACATTTTATACATACAGAGACACATACACATATACACACAGATTCACATTCGCATATATTCTCATATAATAATAATATTGTATATATTTTTTTATTCTCCTTCATTTTCTTTTTATTTTCTGTATAAATTGTGTCTGTTTTGCTTAAATATGTTTGTGAGTATGTGTGTGTGTGTGAGTCAGTGTATATGTATATTAATCTTTTATTTTTTTATGCTTTTTTATGACCGTGTTTCTTTCCTTTTCATTGGTTACAAAAAAAAAACACAAAAATAAATAAAATGTTTAATAAAAATTGTATAAGAAAAAGTAAAACACATGTATTCGCATCATCGTACTCCTACGCACATACTACATACATACATAAGTATTCGTTAGCATGGAAATGTATAAGTGTGTTTATACATACATATAAGGGATTATATTTACATACATATAGTATTTATGTTTACACTTGTGAGCTAAAAAGTAGATGTAGATTTTTAGACTCGTTTTTCTCTAAAAACTTTGGTAAAGTAGTGATCAATATATATCTGGGCCGATATATTTTGGCAGATCTTTTATGAAGTTCTTATAAATATTTATCCGAGAGCATGTTTTCAATATAATTTTGATCTGCGATTAAGATTTCTTACTTCTTTATAAAAAAATTTTATCAATGATCAAGTTTTCTAAAATCACATGGTCAGTGATCTAGTTTTCTATAAAAAATATCATCAGTGATCTAGTATTCTAAAAAAGTTGTATCAGCGATTTAGATTACTAATAACAAATGATCAGTTATAGACTTTCTTTAAATCTTTGATCAATGTTCAAGTTTTCTATAATAATTATTATCAACGATCGAGTTTTTTTAATAAAATACTGATCAGTGAACAAGTTTTTTTTTTAATGTGAACATGCTTTTTCTTCAAATTTTGTTGAGTGATCGATTTTTCTGTTAAATATTGACTTGGTGATCATGTTATCTACTATTTCTGCGATCAGATTAAGATTTTTTGTAAAAAAGTTAGATCAGTGATGAAGTTTCCTGTAAAAATATGATCAGTGATCTGTTAAACAAAAGTATCGTCAGTAATCAAGTTTAATGTAAAAGTTTAATAAATGATTTAGTGATAGAGTTTTCTATAAAAGTTTGATCACTCATCATGTTTTCTATAAAATATTTGATCGTTGAAAAGGTATTCATATGTTTTGTATAAAATTTTCAGTTATCAAGTGTTGTTTGATCAATAGTTAATGTGATCGAGGTTTCTCGATCAAGTTTTCATATAAAACTGGTATCAGTTATCAAGTTTTATCATCGATCAAGTTTTTTTATAAAATGTGATTATTATTTTTCGCTGAAAGTTTAGTCATTGATCAAAGTTGCAGATTTAGCATTGGACAAGTTTTATATAAAAGTTTAATCAATGATCAAGTTTTATATACAAATTTAATCAATGATCAAGTTTCATAAAAAAATATTAGTGGTTGAGTTTTCTTTAAAATTTGAATTAGTTTTAAAGAGTAATTTTATCAATTCTTTTTTAAACTTTTTCATGATAAAAGCTATTGTAAAATACATTGATCATGTATTTTATAATAGTTTCATCCGCAATACACCATTCAATAAAATTTTTGATCAGTGATTACAAAATATCGAGACTGTGATTAAATTTGCTACAAAAATGAATCAAGTTTTTAACAAAAGCTTTATCAGTGAACAATTTTCTATAAAAAATTTTATCACTGATCAAGTCTTTTCAAAAATTTTGATCATTGATCTAGTTTTACCCTAAAACTGTTAATTTGTCATTGCTTTTTATTACTTAAGTAGATTTGCTTTGACTTTGAAATAAAAGTAAAAAAAATCCCCTATTTTTTTAACACATGTATAAGTTTTATTTGTATGCCTGGATGTACTCATCTACAGAGGTACTAACTAACACAAATTGTCTTTGGTAGACCACGCCAAATTTTCGACAAATCATTAAGATAAACAAAATTTGTCTTGGTTTTAACAATAGTTCTTTTTACGGTATTTATCAGTTAGATTTAATGGTTTTAATCAGTTGATAAAAAGTTTCAAGTACTAAGGGAAACCAACATATTATAAAAACCGCTTTCAAAAAAGAGGAAATGTTTGCATAAAATTCCGGCTAAATCTTAAAAATCTTAAAACTACTATGTTTATATTCAAGAAATGAGAGAAAATAGAAAATATGTTTTTCTCTAGATTTTTATCTATTATAGCTTAAACTACTACAGAAGAAAGAATATAATAGTTTTGTGTTAAATTTGTTACTTGCTTTGAATTATTTCTTATTTATTTGTAAAATTTTCCTCAATTTATCTCCAAGTTCCAAGTATTTTTCTTATCCATCTAATATGCTAACAGCAAAATGCAGCCTGTAAGTATACCACATTATTGTGTACACTTCAATTTCATACTAATAGTGGAAAATTGAATAATCATTTTTAAAATGAGAACATAAATTCTGAGAACATTTGCAAAAGGTTTTAGTTTATCTTTGTAAATAAATAATTATTAAGAATTTACTATTTTTATAACTGCCTAAAAGTATACCTGCATTTTTTTACCTTGAAATAATTTCTAAACCAGAAGAAAATAAATTCTTGGAATATACAGGAAAATAATTCATGTTATTTTTTCTTGCAAAAAATGTTTATTTGTATTTGGCTTAGAAATTTTAAGAAATTTTATAATACAAATATAAATGTCAGTCACATGTCTTATTTAAAACATCAATAAACGAATTCTTTAACAATTGTATTATAAAAATATATCTTACACCCCCTTGGTTTTACTTAGTTTTTTTTTCTCTTTAAGCATTAAGTTATCGTATAAAATTCATGTTCATTTTTTTTGACATTTATGTACCTGCATTGACATTTTTATATAAAACAAAGTCGTATCCTTTTTATTAGTCTACTGTCCATAAACCATATTTATTACTTGCTTTTGTCAAATTTCTTGTAAAATGTATTATTTAGAATTTATTTTCGATTTTATTTCCAAACTACTACATATTTAAATTTTTATTCTTTGTAAAAGTAAAAGTTGTCAAAAGCCTGCATATTTAATAAATATTTTTCACTTGATGTGTCTAATAACCATTATTTGTATTGTCAATTTTAAGCCTAAAACAAAAAAAAAAAAAAAAACATAAAATGGTAATAAGTTTACCTAGACTATTGTGTTTGAAATTCATATATATCTCTCATAAATTGAGAGATTATAGGTATTGATTTTTTTTAACAATTGCTTGCAATGTAAAGTTAGATTTAAACAAAACAAAGGTTGATAAAAAAAACCTTGTAATTTGAAAAAAATTGTTTTTAATCTTTAACTTTTTAATGATGTTTTTTATATAAAAAGAAAATTACTAAAAAATATGGTCATGCAAAAAAAAAATTCAAACAAACATATTTTTTTACAAGAAATTTTCTACTTAAATTAATTAAATATTAAAAAATTCAATAAGTGATGAAATTTTCTATAAAAATTTTATTTTTTTTTTGCAAAATTTTCAATATTAAAATTTTTTAAAAACACCTGATTAGTGATCAAGTATTCTATAATGATCGTTAGTATTTTCTATAACACGAAAAAATTTAACAAAATTTCTTCGAAATTCGAAGATTAAACAGTTTTTGTACAAATTTTATCTATAATCTATTTTTCTCTAAAAGAATTATCAGTGATCAAGTTTTCTATAAAATATTAATCAGTGATCATGTTTTTTATGCAAAAACGTATATTGATTTCCTTTTCTTTAAATACAAAAATATTTCTTCGAAATTCGATCAGAGAATGATCAATTCTCTGTACAAGATAAAACATTTTTTGTACAGATTTTATCTATGTGATCATGTTTTCTATAAAATATTGATCAATGATCATATGTTCTATACAAAAACGTTTATTGAGTTAGTTTTCTTTAAATATTAATAAAAGTAAATTTTCTTTACAAAATTTGATCAGTGATCATGTTTTCTTTAAAAAACTTAATCAATGATCACGTTTGTTATAAAAATATCGCTATAGGATCATTTTATTACAAGAATTCGATCAGAAATAATGTTTTCTATTAATGTTTAATCAGTTTTTAAACTGTAAAAGTAATTTTTCTTTACAAAATTTAATCAGTGATCATGTTTTCTTTAAAAACTTAATCAATGATCACGTTTGTTATAAAAAAATCGTTATGGGATCATTTTATTATAAAAGTTTGATTAGTAATAATATTTTTTATTAATGTTTAATCAGTTTTTAAACTATCTATGAAAATTAATCAGTGATAGAGTTTTCTCTTTAAACTTGATCAGTTTTTTTTTATTAGGAAATAAAAATTTCTGAAAAATAATTATATTTTCCATCCGAATGTTGATCAGTGATCATGTTCTCTTTAACAAATTGATTAGTGATTTTGTTTTTTTTTTGTTTTCAAAATATGATCAGTGATCCTGTTTTGTCAAATAACTAATTCATCAAATATGCTTTAAAAGCAAATCATTGTTTAAGTTTTTTTTACAAAAGTTTGGCTATTGATCAAGCTGTTATAAGTATACGGAAAATTTTGGACAAAAGCTGTTATATGCAAATATATTTTTGTATAGAAAACTGTTACTTTCTTTTGAAAAAAATAACTGTTATACATGAATATTATGTACAAAAAACTGTTATATGCAAATATATTCTTGTATAGGAAACTGTTACGCATATTCTTATACATTCTTTTGAAAAAATAACTTTTATACACGACATTTTTTATGAAAAAACTCTTATAGACAAAGAAATTATATTTTTTTTCGAAGCTTAATCAGTGATCATGTTTTCCTTAATAAATCGATCGGTGATTAAGTTTTATACAAAAATATTTAAAAAAAGGATTTCTTTTCAAACTACGATTAGTGATCCTGTTTTCTATATGATCTAAAATTTGTTTTCAAAATTTATCATTGAACAAAATTTGTTTGTACAAAAGTTTGGTCATTGATCACATACTGAATTTAACCTGAATTTTTGGTAAAAAAGAAACTGTTATACGCAAATATAATATATTCTGTATAACTATTATACAATAAATTTTTAAGGAAAAACTGTTAAACATAATAATATTTAGAAAAACTCCATCCAATACATTCTTATAGAAAAACTGTCAAAAACTGTTTTTTGTACAAAAAGTTTTAAATTGGTTAAGTAATCAGTTTTTTTTAACATTTTTATTGAAAAATGTGTGTAGTGATATTTTTCTATAAAAAATGTTTTTAATGTATTATTTCTCTAAGAAAATACTACAATAATGCATCTTAAGAGTAAAGTGTTCCGTTCAAAATGTTTACCTTCCAACCAAACTGTTCTAAGGAAATTTTTCTGTACAAAACTGTTCCACATAAATATTTTTGATGATTTTTTTGTTATAAAACTGTTATATTTTTAATTTCCTTTAAGAAGTTATAAACATAAAAAAATTTCTACAGATTTTTTTAATTTAGAAAAAAACTTATAAAAACATATTTTTAAACAAAAACTGTTATACAAATAATTTTATTCTTTATTGAAACAAACTATTAAGCAAACTTTTTTCTATAGAAAAAACTATAGAAAAACTATAGTTAAACTATAAAAAAATTTTATTTTAATCTTCATTATTCAAAACTAGCTTTACCTTGTTAGACCCCCCGCATATGTTTCAAAATATATTTATATTAATAAACAATACTACAATACACCAATAAACCCTACCAAAACAAAATCCAAATATCCACAAAGGTATAAGTATTACACACACTTTCACATACAACTAAATAAATACATGTACACAGACAAAAAAAAAAAAAACAACGTTACAATAAACTCTTACTCGTATAATTTGAATTTAACATGAAAAACTTTAAACTATTACGAGCTTAAAAAGGATTAAATTGCAAACAACAACAATATAAAAATATTAAACAATTTTTATGCAAAAAATATACCACACACCCATACATATCTAGTAGATAGATGTGTTTATATATATGTATACATTTTTTTATAATTTATTTTTTTGCTCATATGTATATATGTATGCATGTATGTATGTAGTTTGTCATAATTCTATTATAAATATGTATATTTTTATTTTGCGATGAGTTTTATCCCACAAATTTACCTAAATAACACGTACACGTATGAATAGAGAAAAATAAATATAAATACATATATAAAACATATTCAAAGAAAATACAGGCTTAAAACCATTTTACATAATAGAGCTTAGAACCAACTAAATAATACTACTGTGAACCCATGAATGAATGAATGAAAAAAGTATTTGAATACAACATGTTTATAACAACAATAAACTTAAAGCCCTAAAAACTTTTGTCATTAATTATTTCTAGTTATTGTTGCTGTTTACTACTGTTGTTTATGCTGCGACTGCGGCTGCTTTTATTCGAGTTGGTGCTGGTGTTGGTGTTTAAAATCATCAATAATATAATAGAAAGTAAATTAGTAGTGGTATAGACTAATTGTTTTTAAATTCAAAATATAAGCTTTTATCCCCTATTAAAATTGCTAGTCATTTTTTAGGTCTCTGGGTATGTGTTTAATTTGTTTTAAAGCGCTTATTAATGGTTGTTTTGAAATATTAAAATTGAGTTTAGGTATTGGTAATAATTATGTAAAATAAATAGTTATAAAAAAAGATATAAAAACTTTTTATTTTCTTTTTTTTCGGTACAGAAAAACCCAATTAAATAATTATTTTTCTTGGGGGTGTTATTAATAAATAAAAACCATTAAAAACATAATGTTTTTTTCTACTTATTTAACTAATTACTAAAACAAATTAATAAAAATATCTCTATTATTTTGCTACTAATCACAATTTAGAAGAAAAATACCATAATTACTGTTATTAACTTTGTTTAAGAATATTCCAGGAATTTGTTTGTTTATTATTTTATATTAACTGTGTTTTGTTTAAATTTTTTAAAGTTATTTAAACAATTTTTATGGTTATTCTTTGTTATAGTAACTTTTATAAAAATATTTTTCCATCTATTTCATGGCTATTTTTTACGGCTTATGCCAGTCAGTTAGTCAGTCAGCCATCAATTAAAAATATAAATGAAATTGTCATCGTTTGTTACTAAAACTGTTGTGAATAAAAACTAAATAAAATTGCAGTTTTTTTTTAAGTTTTACTTATAAATGAAATATTGTTTGTGCGATTAACCATCTGTGATTTTTGGAAGATAAAACTATTTTACTGCAACACTTTTGCTTGCTTTAAATTCAAATATATATTTTAACAAATAAGAAGCTATAGTCGGGCAAATTCGACTATATAATACCCTACACCTTTTAGTTGTCATAATAAAGCATTAATGTAGAATTTTACCTTGCCTCGGATATTCATACTTAAGCCGTTTATTGTTAATTAAAAATGTGGACATTTGAGTGAAATTTTGATGGTGGCTTTTCATAGGGGCTGGGGTCATATGAGGACCTTTTATAATAGAATTCGCTTTTTATCGAGATATGAGTAAATTAAACATAATAATGAACTTAAAAGCCCTATTCGACGGTTTCAGTTGTATGGGGGCTAGGTGAAGTAATGGATCGATATTAACCATTTTCAACAGGCTTCGTCTACGGTACCATAAAAGATCATGTGCTAAATTTCATTGAATTATCTCCAAAATTGCGACCTGTAGTTTGATTACAAGGTTTACAAAACCCTATTCGGGGGTTCAGATGTATGGGGGCTAGGTGAAATAATGGGCCGATCTTAACCATTTCAGGCTTCGTCCCTGAGACAATAGAAGATCATGTACCAAATTTCATTAAATTGCATTCAAAATTACGACATGTAGTTTGATTACAAGGTTTAGATGGACGGACAGACAGAGAGACAGACGGACGGACATAGCTAAATCGACTCAGAAAATGATTCGGAACTGATTAGTAAACTTTAAGGTGGGCATAGGACCAATATTATTGTGCGATACACACATCACCACAAACCCAATATACCCTCCCCACTAAAGTATTGTAGGGTATAAAAAGTTGGTAAAAATTATGAAGTTGACGTGAAGTTGATCCAGTAGGTGAGTGCGTTCGAAGGTCGCGGGTTTGTTTCTACTTCTGACACTAGCGAGGATAGTGGTCTAAGTATGGTTTTTCGTAGTTGATGTAACAAATATATCTCTCTCATACCATCTAACTAAATAACTAACTAACAAACTAATAACTAACTAACTAACTAACAAACTAACTAACTAACTAACCAACTAACTAACTAACTAACTAACTAACTAACTAACTAACGAACAAACTAACTAACTAACTAACTAACTAACTAACTAACTAACTAACTAACTAACTAACTAACTAACCAACCAACTAACTAAATAACTAACTAACTAACTAACTAACTAACAAACTAACTAACTAACTAACTAACTAACTAACTAACTAACTAACTAACTAACTAACTAACTAAATAACTAACTAACTAACTAACTAACTAACTAACTAACTAACTAACTAACTAACTAACTAACTAACTAACTAACTAACTAACTAACTAACTAACTAACTAACTAACTAACTAACTAACAAACTAACTAACTAACTAACTAACTAACTAACTAACTAACTAACTAACTAACTAACTAACTAACTAACTAACTAACTATCTATCTATCTATCTATCTATCTATCTATCTATCTATCTATCTATCTATCTATCTATCTATCTATCTATCTATCTATCTATCTATCTATCTATCTATCTATCTATCTATCTATCTATCTATCTAACTAACTAACTAACTAGCTAACTTACTAACTAACTAACTAACTAACTTACTAACTTACTAACTTACTAACTTACTAACTTACTAACTTACTACCTTACTAACTTACTAACTTACTAACTTACTAACTTACTAACTTACTAACTTACTAACTTACTAACTTACTAACTTACTAACTTACTAACTTACTAACTTACTAACTTACTAACTTACTAACTTACTAACTTACTAACTTACTAACTTACTAACTTACTAACTTACTAACTTACTAACTTACTAACTTACTACTTACTAACTTACTAACTTACTAACTTACTAACTTACTAACTTACTAACTTACTAACTTACTAACTTACTAACTTACTAACTTACTAACTTACTAACTTACTAACTTACTAACTTACTAACTTACTAACTTACTAACTTACTAACTTACTAACTTACTAACTTACTAACTTACTAACTTACTAACTTACTAACTTACTAACTTACTAACTTACTAACTTACTAACTTACTAACTTACTAACTTACTAACTTACTAACTTACTAACTTACTAACTTACTAACTTACTAACTTACTAACTTACTAACTTACTAACTTACTAACTTACTAACTTACTAACTTACTAACTTACTAACTTACTAACTTACTAACTTACTAACTTACTAACTTACTAACTTACTAACTTACTAACTTACTAACTTACTAACTTACTAACTTACTAACTTACTAACTTACTAACTTACTAACTTACTAACTTACTAACTTACTAACTTACTAACTTACTAACTTACTAACTTACTAACTTACTAACTTACTAACTTACTAACTTACTAACTTACTAACTTACTAACTTACTAACTTACTAACTTACTAACTTACTAACTTACTAACTTACTAACTTACTAACTTACTAACTTACTAACTTACTAACTTACTAACTTACTAACTTACTAACTTACTAACTTACTAACTTACTAACTTACTAACTTACTAACTTACTAACTTACTAACTTACTAACTTACTAACTTACTAACTTACCAACTTAGCAACTTACTATCTTGCTAACTTTATAACTTACTGCCTAATTAACTTGCTTACTTATAAAGTTCGAAAACAAAACGTCAAGGTTAAAAGTAAGCACTTACTTGAAAGTTACTTGCAAGTAAGTGCTCACTTTTTACTTACAAGTTTTTACTAGACTAGTCGTAAGCAATACAGACTTTGTGTAGCTGTCGGTTTTGAGTATGTTATTACCCCGTTTTTGCTGGAATTCTTTTCAAATTAATAACAACGTTGAACCCTATTTTTTTCATATACAGAATGCCCTTTGGTATTTCTTTATAAAATATAAATATTCTCACTTTCACCATATACATACATATATGTACATAATCATTTATTTTGTTTTTTTAGTTTTTCACGTTCTCATAGAATGTTTTCAAATAAATTTTCAATAATCCATATTTTTATAATAAAATAATGTAGTATATGCTATTAAATGAAATCTAAAATATGTTTTTATAATGTTGTAAGTAGTTTCCAATATACTGCAATTTTTTTTTCATGTTTTCAAAGTAAACTTTTCTCTTTTTTATTTCACTTCAACTATATTTGAAAATACTGCAATGATGAGAGTGGTCATTTTTTTAAGTGCTTTTTGGAAATGTAGACATGAGTGTGGAAAAAAAGATATAAAGGATTAAACGGGAAAATGGTTGAGAAAACGTAAAATATCAAATTCTTGATGAAAAGTAATTAAATTGAGAATTTGTTAATGAAAAAGAAATTTTCTAATGAAAACAAAAAAATTGATTATTGATTTTCATTAGTTTATCAGAATGTTTTTTTTATGAAAGTAAAATTTTAAATTAAAACAGGCCGACAAATTAATTTATTTCCCTTCCGAATTATTTGGCTTTTATTGCATTTTTATAATTTAAATGTAAAAATCAACATCTAAAATCAGTGCAGCAGAGTAGTATATCGTTTATTAAAATGTTTTTTATTTTTGTTTTAAAACACATTATCCAAAAAGATTCACATTCAAAATAACCAAAGGGTATAAGTATATACATATACTTATGTATATGTATACTTATCCATACATATATTTTGATTGACTCAGTTTAAACAAGCACATTAAATCACTCAATCTTCCATTATCAAATCAATCTTCATTCCAACTACCATCATCTTTCAATCAAGTGTTTAACATACAAATGGAATAAAAAAAAATTATTATATAATTTAATACGGGCCAAGAAATGAAAGCAAACAAATTTTGTACTTAGGATGCCACTTACTTGCTAGTGTATTAAAGCAGGACGTATGATTGATATTTACTTCCATATGTATATTCAGTAATAATGTTTATCAATCATACGCAGAGGTTACTTAAATATAAATAAACTGATACATGATACAAATATACATACACATATACATATGTACATATGTATTTCATAAGTAAAAGCTAATGCTAATACCTTAATATATAAGTAAATAAATTAATAAAAACAGATTAATTAGTAAATTACAAAATATTGTTAAATATTTAATATTTTTAAGTTTATCTAAGATATTAAAGCTTAACAGACAATGATACAATTCCCCACCTCCACTCCCTTTGGCAAATTCTTAGCTGTGGTTTCTATTTCCAGAGAGAGTTGAGGGAGGGTGGGTTTTGTTTGTTGGTGACACTTAAAACCATTATTTATGACATCAATAATGAGCACAATGATTTAAAGTTGCACCTTCTTCTGATATACATACAAATGTATATTTGTCTAAAATCCCAGATGGTTATTTTAAATGTCTATACTAAAATTAAGGAAAAGTCAAAATATAATTTATCTATAAACTCTCCAAACACTAAACATGAAAGAAAAAAGAAAAATAAAAAATTAATATTCAAGTTATTTTCAAAGTCAGCCATATTTTTATTTCATTCTCTTTGTTTATTTTGTTCTTTGTTGTTGTACATTTCCGGAAATCTGAAAATTGATTAATGACATTTCGCGGTTAACAAACGCTAATGCCCGTATTATTAACAGTGTTAAGTCATATAAATCACCCAGAAAAATACAATACAATCAATTTCTGTTTTTCTTCTACTTTTCTTAAGTTTCTTAGACTTCTTTTTACTTTCTAATTGTTAAGTTCACAGCGAAGGTTTTTAACAAAACAGAAGGCTCAAAAACTTAATATTTTTTTTGTATTCCTAAAGTATAGAAAATAAAAATCTCTTTAATATGCGTATTTATCTAAAATCATAAAACAAGGGATTTTTATTATTCCTACAAGTTTATCACATAAAAACAAAAGGCAGCAAATCTTTTGCTGATTTTCAATGGGTGTCCTTTTAAAGGGAATAAATATGCACACCCCCCTACTTAACAATTCCTTTTTTACTGCTGCTGCAAACTAAGAAAAATTATTCACTAACAACAGCAGCAGCAACAACTCAAATGGACTTTGATTAAAATGTTGAAATGTTTATTGGGTTTTATTTTGATTATTTTTTGAGAGCAAAAAAAAAAAGAAAAATTACAGATTCAAATCTTTTACTATAAAATGTAAGTTTTGTTTAGTTTTTTTTTTATATTTTATATATCTTTTTATATTTTTATTATATTTGTACAATAGCAGTGAAATAAATAGAGATACACTTACTCTGATAAAAACTACATGGACACAAAGTTACAGACAAACTTCGTAAGAAGGAATACAGTGCATAACAAAACAACACAAAGGCAAACAATATAAATTATTAATGACCCTGAGAAGGAACGACTACTGCTGATAACTTTCTTATGTTTTATACTTTGTGCATAGACAAAAATATACACACATATGTTTGTAAAAGGTTTGAGATAAGTCAAAATTTCATATTTTCTTTAACAAAAAGCTTTTTGTTTTTTAATTGACATCAACTTTTTTGTGCTCTTAACAATATTATTTCAACAAATTTTTCTTTAAATAAAATATTAAAAATGAAAGGTTTAACATTAAAGCTTTATAACGAACATAGTTTAACCTTTTTAGTTTTTAGTTAAAAAAGCTTTATTTAAGCTTTTCACTATGAAAACTTTCCATTAAAGTTTCTCAACAAAAAAACTCTCTTTCGAAAGTAATTTCATTTAACTTTTATAAAATGTTTTTTTTTTTTCATAAAACACTTATTTTTATTTTAAAGCTTTTTATGTTCAAGCTTTTATAAGAAGTAACTTTAAGCTTTTATTAATTTTTTACAATTTTTTAAAAATCTTTTCTACAAAAATGTTTTTTGGTCTAACAAACGTTAAAATAAAAGTTTTTTTAAACAAAAATTTACACAAAATCGTTTTGTAAAAGTTTTAAAACAAAAAACATATTAAATTAAAACTTCCTTATGGTCATTTTAAACAAAAAAAGTATGTTAATATAAAAAAAGCCTGTTAATATAAAAACTTTTCACAAAAAATGCTTTTATATATATGCTTTTATATATGGCTTTTGCATATAGCTTTTTTCAAAAATTATTTAACATAAAGCTGACCAACAAATCTTTCTCATACAAGTTGTTTAGCACAAAACTTTTTAACACATTAAAACTTTTTAACAAAAACGATAATAAAGCTTTTTCGCAATAAAAGTTTCAAAATTACGACTTTTTACGAAATATTTGTTTTTACAAAAATCCTGTTATAAAAAATTTTTTTACAAAAAGGCTTTTTTTAGACTTTTAAATAATAAAAACTTTTTCATAATTAATCCTTTAAATAAAAAGTTTTAATAAACTTATAAACATTATTGCTTTTTACTCGAAAAAGTTTTCCGAAGAGTTCTTTTACATAAAAGCTTTTTATTATATTGATACAAGACAAACGCTTTTGCAGAATTTAACTTTTAATCTTAAGCTTTTTAACAAAAATCATTTAAATAAAAATTTCCCTCGAACACTTTTTTATAAAACTTTTTTTGAAAAAAATATATATAAAATCTAAGCAAATAAAAGTCGTTTAAGTCTTCTACTATAAAGATGCAACACGAAAGCTTTTTCAGAGTTAATCTTTCAATTATAAGGTTTTTAAGAAAAAATGATCCAAACACTTTCGCATAAAGCCTTTATCAAAAAGCTTTTAAAAAATATTTTTCCATAAAAGTAATTTAAAAGAATATTTTCACTTTAAAGCTTTTAAGACAAAATTTTTAAATAAAGCTTATTACCTAATGACCGTTTTATAAAGATTTAAAAAAACTGTTACGTAAAAGTTTTTTTAGAAAAAAGCTTTGAACCAAAATCATTTATCAAAAAAACTTTTTATCAATACTTATTTTTTAATGAAAAGCTTTTATTTAGAGCATTTTTAGCTTAAAACTTTTATATAATGCTATTTTACAAGAAGCTTTAATGAAAATATTTCGTACAACAAAAAGAACATTTTCACAGAAAAGACTTATTCATACTAAATCTTATTAATAATAAATTTCAGTAAAAATAGTTTACAAAAATATATTCTGTTTATTAAATACAATTTCCAATTTACCTTACTACTCTCCTTCAGGGTATGTATGTGTGTATGTATGAATAAATGTCTATGTAAATATTTATGTATAAGTATTTATACATAAATTTATATTCAGGATATTGCAATTTTAAAAATATCATCATACATTATCTTTTTTTTTTTTGTTCCTTTATGTTTTACTTGTTTCTATTTGTTTAAATAAATAAATATAAATAATCAAATAGACAACCCTCACCCGAATCCTGTTTTTCAATGAGCCCCACCTACTCTATCCTTTTTGGTTTAAATATTAATTTATATAAAAATCGATGAAAGAAACATTATAATTTGCAATTTTTCATTTTTCATTTAAAAATAATCTTGGACAATCTCTTTCGAAGTCTTCTCCTTTTACACGTACATACATACATACATATGTATGTAGGGAAAATGTGTCATTATGGAGTTTTTTTTTCTTCTTTTGTTTGTAAAAGCGAAGGAAGGAGTAGAATATTTGTTTATTTTACCAAATGTTTGTATAAAATTGTTTAAGTTTAAATGATAATGGCTGGGAGGGAACTATGTAGGTAGGTTGATAGGTAGATAGAAATTTTAAATATAAGATACACTCACATGTTACACATGTATGAGAGTGTGTGTATTGAAGCACGTACGTGTAAAAGATTATTTTTTAATGTCGTTTTTCTGTTTCCTGCTTCAAATCTCTTACCATTTCATATTTAATTTTAAGTTTTTTTTTCTCATACAATGTTTGATTATTGTTTGAGTTGTGTCTTGAGCATTGCTTCTCATTCTTGGATATTTAAATAATTAATTTTTTTCTTGTTTTATACAAAATTTTTTTAGTTGGAAAATACTAAGTATTTAAAGTGCATATTAAGCTGGGGAAAAAAAGAATAAGGATTTCTTGTTTGAAGTGTGTCTTTTTTGTTTGTGCATAGTAGTTGCTCATTTGCATTTGAAAATTGTTCCCCGAAAATAAACGAGATATTCAATGTTTTCTCTTGTGAGTGAAATGAAAAGCTTTAGTAACAAGTTTTTTTTTTTTTTGTTTTTAATAAAAGAGACAAGTTTTTATGATATTATTATGTATTTATGAAAGTGTTATTTAAAATAGAGTACAGTGAGGGATATATCTGGGGACGTTTAATAAAACAAAACACCTTTTGTACCAACAGAGCCGCGGATCCTGTTTAAGCATTTGGGAGAGGAAAATTTTGTTTGTTTTACTTATTTTCTTATTTTCTTATATTTTATTGAAAAATTTCCGGATTTGGGGTGTGAGTAAATCCCTTCCTTCGTGAATCCACGCCTGAGTCAACAAAAGTTTTAAAGCAGAATATTTCTGTCTAGTCGGGGTAGACAGAAATATCTTTGAATGCAAAGATATGACACCGATCAAATCAGCCAAAAGTCCACAAATTTAGAAAAATTTGTCAATGTTTATAATGCTCTTAAAAATAAAAGTTTTTACATCAAAACTGTATAAGAACAAAGTTGATACAAAATAAAAGCGTTTAAATAAAGCTTGTTTTAATAATAAAACATAAAGCAACAGCTTTTTTATAATAAAACTTCCACATAAAGCTTTTACATAAATTTTTAACACTAAAACTCTCAAAGTACATTATTTAAGTAACAAAATTTTACGTAAAGCTTTTTAATGGAAGCTTTTTCCTAACAAAAGTTTTTGAATAGATGATTTCTCACAATATGGCTTTTAAATTAAAGTTTTTTCTCATTTTATTAAAAGCCTTTTCACACATTATCTTTTTTTAATTTTACGTTAAAATGTTTTCACTTTAAAACTTTTTTTATAAAAAAGCTTTCATATTAAAGTCCTTTATGAATAATTTTTTTCATAATGAAGCTTTTAAATGTTAATGAAAAAAAAAACCTAAAAAACTTTTTCATAACTGTTAAAATGTTTTGAAAAATTATATTTTCACATTCATTTTAATAAATCCTTAAATGAAAGCTTTTTCACAATAAAGATTTCACATAACTTTTTAACACCAAAGCTTTTAAAAAGAAGCTTTTTCATATGAATGTTGGAGATTTTTTACAATAAGGCTTTTAAACAAAAGGGTTTTTCAATAAAGCTTTCAAACAAAAGCTCTTTTTTAGTAAAGCTTTCAAATAAAACATTTTTTTCTAATAAACCTTTTAAATAAAAACTTTTTCACAATAAAGCTTTTTTCAATATAAATATTAAAAACAGCTTTTTTACAATTACTTCTTAAACATTTTACATAAAAACTATTTAACAATAAAGCTTTTATATTAAAGTCGTTTAAGAAAAAGATTTATTCATGCTGAGGCTTTAAAATATTAATGAAAAAAACTTTTAAACTAAATGTTTTTAAAAATCTGTTATTCACAGGAAAAAAATTTATTTTTGTAGCAAATGTCTTTGTAAAACTTTAGTTTATAAAAAATGCTACGAGTCTTTATAGAACCTCTAAACGCTCCCACCACTGTAACATTTATTTTTTCTTTTACAAACTAGAAAGATTTCTAAGACCAATTTCTATTGACAACAAATTTGTTTGTCACATTGAAAACTTTCATTCGTGTTGCTAGTTATCAGTTTGTTTTTAACTAAAATGCTATAATTAATAAATTTTTCACAAGAAAATATTTCAATAACTATTTCCTTTCACTTTATATCTAACAACTTGTACAATTACTATCACTTTTATAAAGTAAAAAAGAAATGAAAAAGAAAGAAAACACTTTAAATCATTCTCCTCAACAATATTAAAACCTTAAACAAGAATTAGATAAAATACCATAATCAGAAGATTTAATAGAATTAATCAAGATAACTTTTATTCAAATATTTATTAGTTTTTCTTTTTTCAGAAACTTTAATAAATTTAAAGAAACAGATTAAAATGCGTAGCTTGAAAAAAATTAAATTTTTTAAATCTGTTTTTCTGTAGTATTAGAATACCAACATAATATTATTTAAATTTTTTCTCATAAAAATCCAGATTTCTTTACTTTCTTTTTATATGTATATATATAATTTTTTTTTGTTTGAAAAAAGCATACATAAAGCAGCGCAAAAATCAGTCAGTGTTGAAGATGATGCATGCGAAAAAGCAAAAACTGAAACATTTGTTTGGAATATTAATTTTAAGTTTGAATAAATCAACAATACGAATAAAGTATAAAGAGTATAATTTACGTTTCAGTTTTTGTGTTTCGTTTTTTTTTTTTTTGCTAAAGCATAAAGTAAAATATTGTATGTACTTTCTTTGTAAGATTTTCATTTTCATAAAATAACTTTCTTTAATTTTTTTTTTTTTTTTTTTTGAATTTTTATGTGATTGTTTTCCCAGGGGTAAAAGTGTGCTACTACTGGCTTTGGTCAAAGAGAAATTGTACTTAAATGAATTCTTAGCTTACTGAAAATGTTAAAACAATTTTGTTGTTAATTTGTAAACATAAAATTGTGTTAAGGAAGGAAACACAAAAAAATTTAAAAGAATTACATTTCAGTATCTTTTACAAATAATTAAATTTACGAAAAGTAATAACTTGAAAAAATGTCACATTTAAATGTTTTTTTTTTACAAAAAAATCTTACAAAAAAAGTTTTTGAATACAAAAGAGCTTCCTTATAGATGTTTTATGCTAAAAAACTTTCACACAGAAGATTTTAAAGCAAAAGCTTGGCCATAGAGCTTTTACAAAAAATGTATATATTACAGAAACTTCTATATAAAAGTAGCTTCCATATATAGCCTTTTGATAATAAAAACATTAACATAGATATTATTTACCAAAAAGCTTTGTATAAAGATTTCTCCGCTATGTAATTTATATAAAGCGTTTTCACAAAAATTCTTTTATAAAAAATTGTTTTTAATCAAAAGTATTTTATATAAATATTTTAATAAAACTTAGCCATAGAAGCACATTCTAAACAAAAAGCTTATTGCATATTAATATAAAGTCTTTTATGCAAAAGATAAAGCGTTTTCCAAAACTGACTTTTTTCAAGCTACTTACAAAAAAAACTTATAATACTTTTTTAAAGCCAATGGTTACATATTTGTTAACATCCTATACTATGTGAAAGTTGATATCAAAGCTTTTAATTTGATAAAAAGCTTTTGTAAAATATCTTTTAATTATTTGTTAAGAAGCTTAAACGTTTAAACTTCTTCAACGAAAAGTTTCTTACAAAAAGTCTCTTATTTTATTCTTTAGCAAAAAGCTTCTATGTCAAAGTTATTGCAAAAGAAGCTTCTACATATTTAAAAACATTTATGAAAGAAAAGCTTATTCAAAGAAATCTATCATATTTAGCTTTTCGTCAAAAATACATATGTTATGTAAAGCTTTTTTAAAAAAGCTTTTTACATTAAGATTTTTCGCAATAAAATACTTCATATAAAGCTTTTCCACAATTAGTCTTTATATAAAGCTTTAACGCAATGAAAACTTTTATATACAGCTTTATCACAATAAAAAGTCTTTATATAAACTTGGTATGCTTTTTTAAATAAAACTGTAATAAAAAGTTTTTTCAGAACAACAATAAAAATGATTTCTCCCAAAAATTCTTAACAATATTTAAGACTTTAAAGTATTTTTTAAAGCATACATTTAGGTACTTAAAAAATAATCCTTAGAATGTTTACAATTCAATGATACACGAGTTTGTTTATCAAACTTAAAGTTGAAATCTGATCTGTTTCGATACACTGCTAATAAATAACTTTGCTTTATATAACTTCCACATAATCTGTTATACTAAACTGACAAAACCAGTATCAAAAGAATTCTAACAACATTTACATCAATGGCTTATTATTTGAAACTGTTGTCTATGTACATGTTGCGTATTGCAAAAAACTCATTAGATTTATCCTGCAACATCACTTTTGCCACATCAATTATGATAAAAACACAAATTGTTTAAGACACAAACAGATTATAGTGTATGATTTTCATATTATGGCAAATAATTGGGTCACATTTTGTTATAAACAACTTATTTACTCTAAACACAAATACATACTAGATACAAATTAGTTTTTAAAATCATCTTTCTCTTTCTTTTAAAGTTTTACAAACACACACACATTACACACACTCATACATAAAAGTCTGCAATATTAAATACTTAATTAAAGGTTAAATGTTGAGGTAATTTATTTTTTGTTGTTACTAACAGGCATAAAATAATCTACTTCTCTAACTCACTCTTTCTTTACTTAACTCAATAACATTTTAATTAATTAATTTAATTAATTATGTTTCTATTTTCCAAATATATTTACCTAATTAGATTTGACAGATACAAAATAGTTTTAGCTTTAATTAACTAATTCCCATTTTAAATAGCTAATACTACCACCTACACAAACAAACAAACAAACAAACAAACAAAAAAAGTATTAAAACAATTTATGTCTGTGCGTGTGTGTATGGATGAGAGCTTAAAACAAATACTTACATAGATGAATGTTATTCAAATTAGCAAAAAGAACTGCATACCGGAAATATTAAAAAAAAACAAAAAATCCTTAAAGAAAACTTTTGCCAAAGTATTTATTCTGTATAATATTATGTTGTTACCAAAGTTAGCAGGAAATGTCAGAGAGTCAAGGAGTATAATGATGCCAGGGAGTCATTAAACAATTTTTTAAACTTTTACTCTATTTATGCTGTGCTTGTGTGTGTGTGTGTGTGTGAGTGTTTGTGCGTGTGTTTGTATAACAGTGGTAAAAATAACACTTATTTAAAAAAATACTAGTAAATAATAAATGTGAGAGAAATATTAAAAGGTCATTAAAGTTTTTAAGTCAAAATTTGTTTACTGCCATTTTTATTATTATTATTATTAAATATAAATTAAATTGACTAAATTAAAAACAAATGTGTGCACAATCATACGCACATAGTTTACACAGAATAATAATGATGTTCGTACACTGGAGAACATAAATGAAAGAAATTTTTTAAAACTTTTTCACTGATAATTTTTTAAATCAAATATAATTGGAGAACATTTAAACTTTAAACTTTTTTAAATGTACCTACGTTCGAAGACTAATAGTCAAAAAATATGTTCATAGGCTTGTCTATAGACTAGATCATAGGTTAGTCAGAAGACTAGTCAGTACACAAAGCATAATACTAGTCAATAGACTGGAGAGTAGACTAGTCATTGAACTAGTTAAAAGAATATTTAGTAGACTAATCAGTAGAATAGTTACTGGAGTAGTCAACATACTATTGAGGAGACTATGCAGTAGGCTTATCTGCAATCTAGACAACAGACTAGTCAGTATACTATTCAGAAAACTAGTCAATAGATATCTTAGTAGACTAGTCAACAGACTTTAATTAGCCTTGTCAGTAGGCAAGGCGGCAAAGTAGTTAATAGTCTAGTCAGTAGACTACTCAATAGACTAGTCAATTAATGATTCAATAAATTTGTCAATCGACTGGTCAGAAGACTAGCTAGTAGACTAGTTAATAAACTAGTCAGTAGACTTGTCAGTAGTTTAGTCAATATTCAAGTCAATGGTCTAGTCAGGAGACTAGACTAGTCACTAGAATTATTAGTATAATGAAATCAACAGACTAGTTAGTAGACTAGTCAATAGAATAGTCAGTAGACTGGACAGTAGACTATTCACTAGGATAGTCAATAGACTTGTCAATGGAGTAGTCAGTAAAATTGTAAGTAGACTAACTAACTATCTAAGTCCATGAACATTTTAACAAACACTTTAGTAGACTCATCAATTGACTTGTCAGTTGACTAGTCAATATACCCTCAGTCCGCAGTGGACTGTGCAATTGACTTGTTAATAGAGTGCTCAACATTCTTATCAATGAAGTAGTCAGTAGACTAGTCATTAGACTATCCAACAGACTAGTCATTAGACTTGTCAGAAGACTAGTCAAAATACTAGTAAGTATACTAGTTAATAGATTAGTCAGTACATTAGTCAGTAGATTAGTCAATAAACTAGTCAGTTGCCTAGTCATTCGACTAGTACACAGGTCAATAGTTTAGTCAATAAACAGAAATTTTATAAAAGTTATACGTATTTTAAAATTTAAAATTTCCATATCTGATCTACTTAAAAACAAACCAAAAACAACAAAATATTAATAACAACTTTCATTAAAATCGTTTCTCTACCGTCCAACATCGATAAGTGCTTTTTAATTGCTGTAAACATATCATCTATCTATACATAATTGCTTCTCTCTTTGTTGTTAACTTGTTGTAGTTGTTTTCTTTTCGTAAATACTTTTGGTAACTACTTACTTTTTTAATTCCTAGTAACTACAATGTTTTTTGAAACTTTTTATTTTCACAAGGATATGATGATAATAATAATGTTTTTAAATTTGTTGTTGTCAATGCTTGTTAACATAATTGAAAGAAATACATAATGAAATAAATTTTCATTTTATTAACAACACACACACAATCACACCTACATATACATATATACATAACAATTATGTCTTTTAGTTTATAGTAACGGAAGTTTTTGTTGAAAAAGTTAATTTTTTAATGACATGTTTTTTGCTTTTATTTTTTTTTTTATTTAACAACTTATTTCTTTTAGTAAATATTTATAAAGTAAATTAACTATTTTTGATGTTAAAATCAATATAAATTGGCGTATAAAAATTTTTATTCAAAATTTTTTTGTTCGTTAGTGTTGTTTCATTAAAGTAGATGGAACAACGTATAACAAAAACACATTTCTGTTTTAATTATTTTTAATATTAATTCATATTTTCCGTTGTTGTTTTTATGTTATTTTTTTCATTTTTGGAATAATAAAAACATGTTTATTTAACTGTAGACACATACACATACACAAACTCCTGTATATTTTGCTAATAAAAACAAATATTAAAAAAATGGCAGGAGGTAATTGTGTAAATATTATTATGATTTTTTGCATATTTTTAACTAAATAACATGTATAGGCAAATACTTGACATACATACATATGTTTCTTTTTTTATATAATTTTTATATACATATGTATATACGAGGGTGGGATTTTATACATTATTAAAATAAGATTTTTTAAATTGTTTAAAGAAAATTTAAATAAACGACGAACAAAAACATGGTTGAGTATAATTAAAAAATAAACCGATAGATTTTTCCAAAAAAAATTTTTACTAAAACTAATTTCTGTTAAACTAATAACTAGCCACTAATTTAGGGAATTGTTCAGCAATGAATAAAATATAAATGCCTAAAAACGTGCCACTATTTTAATAAGTAAAAAAAGCTTAAAATATTCTTGAAACAAATTTTGAATTTTTCTTTTTTTTTCTAAATAATACTTAAGATTATAGAATTTATTAAAAAAATAAATTCTTTTTTTATAAATCAAAGAAACTGAAATGTCTAAAAGTATGCTACATTTTGAAATAATATAAACAACTAATTCTTGGAATATTCTTGAACGTATTTATTTCTATCAAATATCCTATATCCACTTTACAATTTTCTATCTTTCCTGAAGATTATTTTAAAATATATTTTTTTTAGCCAAAAAAGTACACTTTTCTAAAAAAGATAACTTTTTTTTAAGAAATTTGTTTTCCAAAGAATAAAACTTTTCTATAAGAAAACTCTCTTCAGTAGAAGAAACTTTTTCTCTTCAAAAGAAGATTATATAGTATAGATTTTTTTTTTGTATTACAAAAACTTCTTCAGAGGAATACAGTTTTGCTATTTCAAAACTGAATGCAAAAGTAAAGACTTTTCTAAAAAAGAAGAACATTTTCTATAAAAATCGCCTTCAAAGAAAAAATAAATTTTTATTAAAAAAAGACATTTATCAAAAGGAAAAAAGAGTTGTACCTTTTTATGAATAAGAGCTTTTTTATACTCTACGCCACTATAGTGAGGTGCATTTGTGCACCTTAAAATATACCAATCGGCGTAGAATTGCTTTCTGAATTGATTTAGCAATGTCCGTCTGTCTGTGTGACCATGTAAAGCTTGTACTTGTGAAAATTATTGAAATCGGTCCATTTTTCACCTAGCCAACATACAACCTTACCCGCCAAATAGGGCTTCTGGGCTCATACTTATGTTAAATATTCTATTATGTGAACAAAAATAGGCAAAACTAAGTTGTATAGAAGTTTAAGCGGCAATGCTGATGTTTGTAATGATCGGGTCCTTTGACCCTAACCTTTAGAAAATGCCTCAAAGGTCAAAATTTAGTCATGTAAGTTTTACTACCGAAATTTATAAGGATGACCCATATTTACCCCTATGACCATATAAGCCCTGTTGTACAAAATCTCTTTTTTTGTCAACAATAATTAAAAATATTCCGCAATTAAGTTAAATAAATAAAATGCTTTATTATTTAAACAATAAACCACATTTTTAATATCT
The DNA here is from genome assembly GCF_022045245.1 of Lucilia cuprina. Classification (NCBI taxonomy): domain Eukaryota; kingdom Metazoa; phylum Arthropoda; class Insecta; order Diptera; family Calliphoridae; genus Lucilia; species Lucilia cuprina. The sequence goes on along the minus strand of NC_060952.1, from coordinate 98,537,418 downwards.
TATCTGGTGTAGAGTGTCATATGGTCGGCTGTGACCGACTATATATTCGTATTTAATTTTATCATATGAATTTGTTTTCCTTAAGTATTTTTCAATAAGCTTTTACAATTATTAAATTAGTATGGAATTGTAAGCTATATATAATGGCCTAAAAGTATGCTTTGATTTCTAAGAAAAAACAACTCTTTAAATTCTTGCAATATTCACGAATAGTTTAAAACTTTCGAATAAATATCAAAAACTAGAACAAATTTCATTAGAATCCGGCCGAATGTGTTGTGTCTTACTAAATGTTTAAGTATAACCTGACATGACAAATTAAATGAAGTAATAACTAAATTATTATATCAATAATCATATAGTTGTTCCATTTCTTCAAAAACCAGTAACAATATTACTTTAGTATCACTTCTATTCCCTCTGGGAACAACAATTGTTTTTGTAAATCTTCAGCAAAAGCTTTTGTTTTTCGTACAAAAAAGAATTTAGCCTGAAACAATGTAAATTATATATGTCTCGTTCCATAATATGACAACGTTTTAAAACCCACAAATGAACATCTATACTAAAGCTTTTAAGCAAATAATGCGATTTTCTATACCTTAAAATTGATGTTTTTAAACTTCTCTCGTATATATAACAAAAAAAAAATGAAATTAAAATACATAGAAAAAGTGGAATTTAAATATCTATCTATATATTGCATACATACGTTTGTGTGTGTATATATAGTATCAGTAAATGAAAATATATAGTATATATGTATGTATATTTTAGAGTAAGAGTAGGTTTTTATGTACATTTAAGAACACCGTTTATTTACACGATATAAAACATGTGTATGTAATTATTATAATTTATGATGATTTATTTTTTTTTTAAACACAATATTTTCCTATAGATGTGTAAATAATACAAAAAAAAAACAAATATACACACACAACCCATACTTTCAACAGTTTACACACCAGTAAATGTTTATGTCATATAAAAACACAATATACAAAACAACAACAACAACAAGAACGACAGTACCAACCACAGATACAGCAGATATGTACTACATATGGAACAATCTCATATACTTGAATTTATTCACACAGATACCCATTAACACTCCTTTTAATAATAATTTTTGTATATTATTTGTTGTTGTTGTTATTATGTTTAATATCATTGTTGTTGGCTGAAGTAGTGGTGGCAGTAGTATTTATTCTTGTATTATTATATATTTTTTATAAATACAGATGTAGAAAAATAAATACAAATAAAGAAACGTAACGAAACAGAAGAATCATTTTCTACACATCCAAATGAGTACAAAGTTGTTTTTATATTCTATTTGAACTATTGTTACCATTTTATCTACATTTACACAATAACAATCACACACTCTTACATTAATAGCCAAAGGAGTGTGTGTGTGAGAGTATGTGCAACTTTGACATGTGTGTCATTTGCGAATGTTGCCCATAACCGAGTATACATATGTATGTATATGGGACTCTGTGTGTTTTTATATTTTAATATCCATTAAGGAAGTCTGTTTGTGTATAAAAACAACAACAACAACTACTACGACAAAGCAACAAGAAAAAAAATAGAACCGTTAACGTTGTACGTATTAACAAAATGGTTTGTTCTTTTAAACTGTTACCTTTGTAATTATCAGTACAAAATGTTGACCGTTGTTGCAGCAAGTGCACATGTATAATACCAACACATTTATACTATATCTCTAACATACTGACACACACATGTATATGTAAATATATACATATATATATATATATATATATATAGAGAATGAGAGAGAGAGAGTTCAGCCAAAAACTAACACCAATTGCTCAATTTTTCATTCCTTTTAACACTAAACTGCATGTAGTATTTTTATATCCTTCACCTTTGTAAAAGGGGTATAAATAAGTTTGTCATACCTTTTGTAATGTCCACCATAACTTTTTTGGCGATTAGGTATATATATGGATGCTTATATGTAAATAGTAAGGAAATTAAACTATATCCATCTGTTTGTTTGAATACATTTTTTTTGTAGCTCAAAAGAAGACATATTGTTTTGGACTTTAAAAGAAGACACTTTTTCATAACAAAATTCTCTTCAAAAAATTGGCACTTATCTGTAAGAAAACTGTCTTAAAAAGAAGAGTTTTTTCTATAAGAAAACTTTCTTAAAAAAGACACTTTTCTATAAGAAAATTGTCGTAAAGGTAGACATGTTTTATATGAAACCTGTATTCAAAAGAAACCATTTTTCTATAAAAATTAACATTCTATAACACAAGCAAACATAATTCCATTCAAAAAGGCACAAATCCATAACAAAAGTCTCTTCAAGAGAAAATATTTTCTATATAAAGAAAGTGTGTTCCAAAGCAGATACTTTCCATTTTCAATTGAAGACTCTTTTCTATAAGAAAAGACATTGTATAAGAAAACACCTTCCAAATGAAACATATTTTATAACATAACTCTATATGGAAACTTTGTTCTCCTATTATGCGTGAATTGTAGCTTTTCATGAATAAAGAGTAACAATTTTTTGTCTGTATTTTAACTTTTTTTATAAATGTTCTTAAGACACCAGAAAAAATGTAAAATAAATTTAAAATATATTCGGCCAATTCACAATCGGTGTTGTAAGGTTGTATCGTATTGATTTGTTTTTATTTCAAAAACTTGCATTTAAAAACAATTTATGACATACAACCCTCGATTATGAATTGGACAGTTATAAATTATTTAAAATAATGAAGCCTAAAAGTATACTACAATTTAAAATAACATATAAAATATTCAAGAAAATGTTGTAGAGAAGTTGTATAGTAGTTTAGCACTTTCATCTATTTTTTGGCCTATTATTCAAATTCAAGACTGTAAATCGAAATTTTTCTTAACAATTTGTTTGTAAATATCCATACAAGTGCTTTTCATAAAATTATTTAAAAAAAGTTATGATTGCCTAAAAGCATGCTATAATAAACAAGCAATTCTTGGAATATTCTCGAATAATTATAAAATTCGTTTAAGAAATAAAATCAATTGTTTGAATAGTGAAAAATTGCAATTATGTTAAACAACATAAAATTCTTAAAATATTTTGAAAAATAATAAATTTTAAAATACATTAGATTAAAGGGTATATAAGTTTCAACACAGCCAACTGCAATTACTCTCACTTGTTTAAGCTAAAACACGAAATAGTGAGAGTTTTCTACATCGTAATTGTTAAACAAGAGAGTATTAGTATTAGTAGTAAGAAAAACACAAGAGAGTTTATTTAAAATTACAAACACATACACTCATGTTTTTTTTCTTTTCTTTATTGTATCCCTAAAAGTATTATTTACTTTTTTCCTTATTTCTTTTACGTTAAAAGTAAATTTAAAGCTTAAAATGTTCTTTCTTTTTCAAATTACAGAATGTTTTATTATTTTATTTTTAATTTGATTTATTAATGTTTTACTGTTTTAAGACAGTTTCTTACCAGCTAAGCAGATCATCTTTTTTTAATACGGGCTTTTGCTATAATAACAATTATTTTAGGCATTTTGGTACAAAAAAAGTAATTTTTTTAAATTGAAAAATTGTTTCCTTGTTTCATAAAATTTGTTATATTAATGTAAAGCATATTAAATTTGAAAAGTAATTGAAGAAATTGTAAAAGTAAGCAATTGTAAAAAATCTTTAAAAGTAAAGAAAATTTATAAATAATTTTATATTAAAAAACCTAGTCCCCTTTTAGTGAAGCAGAGCTTTTCTAATATTAGCTTTATTGGAAAAAATAGAAAAAAAATGTCATTTAATATTATGTAATTAGCATTAGCTATAGGTCACATTAAAAGTTTATTCATCAGTGCATAATACATAGTATAATGTCATGTTAAATTTATTCAATTAATCAATAAAAATCAAAGCATATAAATTTTGTTATATTTTTACACATACACAACTAAAAATATCTAATTCATGTTAATTATCACATCATTATGGGAAAATAAGCTAAATAAAACTACTTTTCGCTTTTATTAAAAACAAAGGCAATTATTTTGATTTAAAATGGTGGAAATAGGCGAGTGTGGTAAAATTGTAAAGATTTTAACAGATATTTATTTAATTGAATTTTTTTTAAGTAATAAAACCTAAAAGTATGCTACAAAATCAAATATAAATTTTTGGAATATTCTTGAAAAAGTAAATTGGTATCTCGTGGACTATTGGAGATATTATTTAAATTCAATTGAAAATTGAGATTTAAAGAAACGCCTAAAAGTATGCAAAATTTTCAAATAATAATTAACAAATTCAATGAATATTCTCGAAAAAAAAACATTGGGATGCCTTAATGGAACAAAATTAATTGAATAAAAAACTAATTAAGGTTCTATATTCGACAGTGCCAAATCTCTCATATACCCCTCATTATGATGCTTAAAAAAAGAACTGTAAATACGTATTTTACTACCAAAAAAAAAAAAAACAGTTAGAAAACGAAAAAGTACCATAAAGTCTACATTTATAGATTTAAATTTTCTCATGTCTAATTCTATGTTTAATTTTAAGAACAGATTCAAAAATCAACAATTGAAAAACGAAAACATTTTTATATGAATTTTCTTTACATCAGAATTAAATAAGAACTTTAAACGCCTTAAAATATGCTGCAGTTTAAAATAAATCTTCAAATTCATGGAATATTCTCGAAAAAATTAAATTCTTTACGATTTGGGCATTTCTCAGATTTTTATACTCTCCATCAAGAAAGATGGGAAGGGGATTTTATTAATTTTGTCATTACGTTTGTAACACATTCTAGAATTTAATAAGTTCTTAGATTAGATCGTAGATCTAGTTATGTCCGTCCGTCTGTCTGTTGAAAGCACTATACAGTCCGAACGGAAAGAGATAAATGGTTGAAAATTTTTACAAATATTTTCTAGAGGTAAAGTTTGTTTTATATTAAAAATGGTCAATATACATCTTTATCCACAGTATGAGTGCATAATTTACTCTACTAAATTTTACGACAATTAATCTGAACCCTATGGTTTAAAAATTAAACCAAAATCAAATTCTTTTTAAAAATAAATAATTTTTTGAAGTCAAAATAATTGACTTAAGCCATATTCCAAACATCGTTCTGAAGTATTTAGAGAAACATTTCTTTTACGGAATACGGTTTTTGATAGTGACTATATAAAATACGCCACAACCGAATATAACATTCTCACATGTTCATTATTGAAAATATATTTTCAACACCCATTATCTATAATACAAAGTTTGCAAACCACTAATCGTAACACATATAATGCGTGTCATTTTTCAGCAACTAGGAGATGTCTATAATTAAAATACAAAACGCTAACGTATATTAAAATATGTAAAACCAATTAAAATGTATAAATTAAACGTTGAAAACGTGTTAATTTTCCACAGATTTTAGATAATGCAAAGAATTTTTACACAGAAGTAATTAAAATTGTTTGTTGTCATGGACAATATGATATTGAAATGCATGTACGTATGTACGAGATGAAAAGGCATCAAATTAGTGTCAAAAATATCCTATGCTTTGGTCAGCTTAAAACATGCGATTACAATTTGGTATGAATTACAAATAATGATTTTGAATTTCATGGAAATTTGGAAAATCATTGTCGTATTTATTTTACTAACCAGCATTTTTAAGAATGTTTTGTGTTTTTTTTCTTTTGTAATCTTTGTATTGCAAAAGTATGTTTTGTTTTCTTTCTTTAGACTACAAATTATGTACTTTCGAGAATATTCCAGGAATTTATGTTCGCACTAGAAACAAATTTCATGTTAATTTTTTGGCATACTTTTAGTCTTTATGCGATAAAAGCTATTTTATAAATATGTATGTTAATTTTTCACCAAAGCAAACAAAATAATTTTACATTTTTTTTGGAATATTCGCAGAATCAATTTTCATATTAATTTAATTTAACTAGAAATTCGTAGTAAATTTAAAGCACACTTTTAGGCAATTATAAAAATATTCATTAAATTAAATAGAAAACATTTATTTTAAATGTCTATTGATAAGAAAACCAGCTGTCAGTTAAATCGATTTGTAATCCAATTTATAGTCTATTTAATGTTTTTTTTTATCTTTTAAATATATAGCCAAGTTACTTTGAACATAGAATTAATAATTAATTTACTCTATTTCATTTAAGGTTAAACTACTCCACAATAATATACGTTTCGAGACATAAGCACAGCGAATTAATAAGTATAATTAAGGAATAATTATATAAATTATATTTAAATGCATCTTTACGTTCTTAAAATGAATCAACATTTTCTCCCCCAATTAAAATACGTTACACATAAGAATTTCAAAAAGAAACAACGGAAACTCATAACATTTCCTTTTAGTATCACATAATATACGGTAAGTAGACATTAATTTAAATATAAATAGGCCTTAAAGTTAATTATACATTTTGCTTTCATATAAAATAATTAATAAGATTACAGAAAAACTGAAGTGCTAACTAAAAAAAATCAAAATTCTTACATCTTATTATGTGTTGTTGAATCATAGTTTAATTAATATTAGAAATTATTTCCCAAACATTAAAAAGCTCCCAAACAAGAAAACTCTGTTTAGTTTATACAAAAGCTATTTTTAGAAAAAACCAAAACCGGATGTCTTTTTTACCAAGGGCCATTTTAAGTTTCCTCTTAATGAAACATTATCAACAGCATACATAAGACTAGAGTGAAACTAAAAGAAATGCTGAAGTTTGTTTTGTCTTGTCATTTTTTTTTTTTCAAAATTTTTGCTGGAAATTATTTTAAGGAAAATTAACTTTAATAAGGAAATCCTTTTTATGTTATAATTTTCAAGGTTTTTTTTCTATTTTCACAGTGATTATAGACTTTAGAGGAGGAAGAGCAATACTTTCTGAAATGAAGTGTTTGGCAGGAATATTTTTAAAAGTCATGGTTGACATCAGTAAAAGAATTTAAATTAGGGACTTATCCTTTAGAAAAGAATAATGAACTTAAGGTTTTGAGAAAAAAATATCCTTAAAAGTTTTCTTGTATTAATTAAAACTTAAAGAAGTTTTGTATTTTGAGCAGATAAATAAATTTAAAGTAATCAAGAGTTGCTTATATTTTTATATGTTTAAAAGTTTTTATCAAATTAAAAAAAAAAATAGATTTAAATAATTTCGAGATTATTTCAAGAATTCAGTTCTATAAAATTTATAAAAAAGGCATACTTTTAGGCGGTTTTTCATGTGGTAATATAAAACTATACACCAGAGTATAAAGTAGGCTATAGAATCGAATGTAGGCTACACTTTAGACTAGATTTTAGTCTAGACTATAGACTAGACTTTAGTCTAGACTATAGACTAGACTTTAGTCTAGACTATAGACTAGACTTTAGTCTAGACTATAGACTAGACTATAGACTAGACTTTAGTCTAGACTATAGACTGGATTTTAGTCTAGACTATAGACTAGACTATAGACTAGACTATATAACTAGACTATAGACTATAGACTAGACTATAGACTAGACTATAGACTAGACTATAGACTAGACTATAGACTAGACCATAGACTAGACTATAGACTAGACTATAGACTAGACTATAGACTAGACTATAGACTAGACTATATACTAGACTATATACTAGACTATTGACTAGACTATAGACTAGACTATATACTAGACTATAGACTAGACTATAGTCTATAGACTAGACTATAGACTTGACTATACACTTGATTATACGCTGGGCTACAAACTTGACCATAGACTAGACCATAGACTACACTGTAAATTAGACTACAGACTACACTATATGCTAGACTATAGACTAAACTCGACTACTTTTCTATTTATATTTTCGTTTCTTTCCTGTTGCTTATTTAAGCTGCTCTCCCCTCAAAGTTCTTTTTATAAATCAAAATTAATTAAATCAAACAAATTAGTCAATTATCTTTATCTAGCAAAACGACTTAATTATATTTTATTTATAAGTATGTATATGTGCTTGTATTTGCTACTTACATCTATATTCTTTCTATTGTCAAAGATTTTATTTAATAGAAATAATGGTTAATAATACCTGTTGGTTTATAACTAATTTATCACTTCTCTACGTTTTTTCCTGTATATTTTGCATACGTGACTTAATTAGATGAGCACAAGTATGGTATAAGTAATTTTACTACTTCATATGTTTAGATTTAATAAAAAAAAAACAGAATTGTTAAAATGAATGTAAGATTTTATAACCTACAATAGCATCGAAATGTTGTAATATAAAATTTGGATAAATATACATATACAACTATATAAGAAGGTTGGTTCATGTTCATTTGTGTAAGGAAAAACAGCTTCTCTTTTGAAAGTATAATAATAAGGTTGATATATATTTTTTTAGGAATATTCCAGGAAAAAATTTTATTATTTTGTATTACAAAAAATAAATGAATTATTTAAAATATGTTGCATATTTTCAGGCAGTTATAACTATTGATCCGAAATATCAGGAGGATTTCAAGAATTTGTTTCTATATTGCTCTGTAATAAGAATGCTAAAATTTTAGCATTCTTAGACAGATTCTTTAAAATAAATCTTCTCTTCTCAAAACTTATCTAGTAGCCCTCGTATTAAATATTTTTTGGCAGTTATTTCTAATGTTTTTTCTGTCGCTTCAACTATATTCTCCAAATTACTCTTTGTCTTTAATCTAAACTAATAAGTATTTCCTTTTGCATAATTTTTGCCGAAATTTTTGTTTTCGGTTATTTTGAAAAACAAAGCAAAAAAAATTTCAAAAAGAAGCCCTTACTATATCCTTCTGGCAACCCTTGACACAAAAGTAAGAGTGAAATAACAAATTAGAGGAGTAGTAGTATGTGTACCACTGGCTGGCTGGTTCTGCTTGATTCTATGGTATAAGAGTTTATTTCTTTCGTTTGTTCACATTGTGTTGTTTAAAAATAAAATATGAACAATATTTTTTTAAACATTATTTTTTTTATTGTGTTCATAATACATATGAAAATATACCAAGTACATGAAGTAGTATATACATATACACGAACATACATAATTACACACATACATTCATATGTATGGACTTAGGAGCATACATATATGTATGAATTATTGTTATTATTATTTTCTTCACACACAAGGTACTTAAATTACATACTAATTGCCCCATTCACATTTTGTATAAATGCAAGCAGGGTTGGTCAATTCTATTACGATTTTAAGTTGTTTTTTGAAATTAGATCAACGAATCACTTAAAAAATTTAAAAATTTGTTTATGAGATTTATAATAAGTGTTTGCTAGGGATATTATTTTCAAATGTATTTATATCTAATTTAAACGAAAGTCAGGTAACAGCGAAGAAGTTGATTATCTCCCAATATATTATAATCAAATGCCGACCAAAGCCGGACAATAACTAAAAATGTTTCAGATTTTTGCGGAACTCTTTCTTGTTCATTTAGAATAGGTTCCTTAATACTAAACTGGGATTTGCTTATTCCCTCGTGAGAGTTAATCCATGTGTTCTTTGTGGTAATATCCTTTATTTCATTATTTCAAGTGGGTTTTTGGAATTCTTCAGATCTAGTTGCGTCAAACGTTTTGCATTTGTCAAGTTAATTTCTTCGTGTTTTTCTTCCTTTAAAGCAAGTACATTCGCTATAACGCTCGAGTGGCTTGATGTCCAAATAAATCAATGCTTACGTTACCTGGGACTCCTTGCGACTCTTACAAGATGTCGAAATGCTTTACATGAAAATCTGCTCTTTAGGCCTAATTTCATGGTGGACTTTCTCATCCACAGTGTGAGCTTCTCTGGCGACGTTTGTGTATCGTACACGTAAGTGACAACTTTTGTACATGGCCAGTCCATATACAAGCATTTTTCGCAAGTACTAGAGATATTTAATCTGTGACTGTACCGTTGCTTAACTTCCGTGATGCAAAAAAGTCACTTCCATTTAAAACCACGCAGATGGTATGACCTTTGTTCAGTCGGCATCAGCACATAGAGCTGTTTTCGGTAGACCGAAATACGAATCTATATACTAACTGAGAACACACTGTTATAAAACAAGTATAAACACCGTTTTTCTTAGAACATACCTGGACAAGGAAGGAAAATTCAATGTTTTTACATGTATAAGATGCCTTTCCTCCATGATCAATCAGCACTTAGAGCTGTTTTCGGTAGACCGAAATACGGATCTATATACTAACTGAGAACACACTGTGATAAAACTAGTATGAACTGAGTTTTCTCTGAACATACCTGGGCAAGGAAGGAAAATTCAATGGTTTTACATGTATAAGATGCCTTTCCTCCATGATCATTCAATCCAGCACTCTTCTCATTCATTCGACAAATTCATAGAGTACAAACAACATCCGACACACTCACTCTAGGTAAACGGGCAAACAATATCCATACACCCCTACATTCATCCTGCATCGTTTATGTACATATATGTATTTAACACCAACTCATTTCCAACTCTTAGTCCCACAGTCACTTCCCAGTGGATTATCTCGGCAGCAGCACCAAACTTATTTAGAATTAAAGACCTTACCGTTCATCAGTCATTTTGCACCCCGTATAGGCCTCTCCAATAACTAGGACAAAACAAGGATCAAGCTTCCGGTTACCGTAATACCAGATTATGTGGTTCTCTGGTTCAACCCCATGTCCAATCATTACCACCTATTTATAGTCCAGGCAGACTAGAGGTACTGGTAGCATCTCTTTTATTTCGGGTGGCAGTCACACCAACATGGGGTCCTTCATCAGGAGGCAAATTACTTATAATATAATAACCGGATATTGCATCATTTACCATTCTGTTGCTAGGTTTAAAGCCATCAGTATAGCAACGGACTTCGATTTACCATGACATTCTATATAGGATCAGATAGACTATCCAAGTCTACTAAAGTCAATATGCAAGTTCGCCTCATATTCTGCTTGACCACCAGATTAGATTAGAAATTAAAATTGATTTAACTTCCCTCCCTTTCTATTGGGAGTCAATTTTGGACCAAAATCTGGGCGAAAGACCATAATATTAAAATGTTACAAACAAACAAACTATACATAGTGGTATAGGGTATTAAAAGAACTTATGCTTGACCACCAGATTAGATTAGAAATTAAAATTGATTTAACTTCCCTCCCTCCCCATTGGGAGTCAATTATGGACCAAAATCTGGGCGAAAGACCATAATATTAAAATGTTACAAACAAACAAACTATACATAGTGGTATAGGGTATTAAAAGAACTTATTTTTTCGTTAAGATGAACTATAGAATATTTTATAATGTTTAGTTATGTAATGGACACCATTAGAGGTTTCAACAATTTGAACCGCCTTTTCTAATAAAATTCACAGTTTTATAACTTTTCCAACCCTGCAGTTTAAGTATATTATTTGGCAATGTACGAGTGAGTGAATATATGATGGATGTATTTATGTTTGTTAGATGCATGTTATAGTGTATGTATGTATGTATGTATGTATGTATGTATGTATGTATGTATGTATGTTTAGTTGTTGTAGCTTAGGCACCATACATTCATACAAATGTATGTGCATATGTATTATGTATGTATATAAATATAATAAATGTGTATAATCATATATTACAGAGTTCATAAATGTAAATATTATTTAGACTATAATTATATTTAAACACTCTGCAACGGTTATTTTTCTTTCATAATGGCAAAATAATTGACCTTTAAAAAAATAACAAAAAAAAAAAAAACAAAATGCTAAATTATAAATGTTTAAAACAAAGAAAGAAATTAGGATTTTTTTTAGCGAAAAAAAAATAAAAAAATATGTTTAGCAGTAACATAAGTGAACTGGGTTCTTTTTTTTAATAGTAAAATTTACAACTGTTACTTAGAAATGTTTGGGTAAAAAAAGGACATTAATTTAATTTTTTTTTTTTTTTTTGAAAAACAAAGAATATAAGAGTTTAAACTGGCAGTAGTAGTTGTTGATGTTGCTGCAGCAAAATTTTGCAAATATTTAAGTGTAATAATGTTATTTTTAAATTAAAAAGTTAAATTAAAAAATATTTCTTCATGTACGTGACTTTTCGTTTAATGGCAAATGAAACAAACAAAAAAACATACTATTAGCATATTTTGTTGTAATTTTTTGTTTTATTATTTTAGCGTTTTTATAGTCTAATCATTAAAATGTGTTAATGTGATTTCCGTTGGCTTCACTACTCACTCTCTTTCTCAGTTATTTTAAACGTCTCTCTAGTTTGTTGTATGTTTTATTTTCTTTTATTTATTTTTATGATTTTATATGCTGCCGCATTTGTTGTTTTTGTTCCATTTGCACTTCATCTAATTACATACAAATAATATATTTCTTTTTTTATTGTTTTAAATTTATGTGTATGTAATGCAAAGAAAACACACATACACATTTATATACACTCACTTTTATATAGAGACATTCATACTTGTAACACTTGTATAATATGTATAAATACACTCATATAAAAACTTATAAAAATTCATTCTTTACATCTACACACTTGTAATTGTGTACCCGAATACAAGTGTATCTGTGTGTACTTATGTATGTATGTATTTATTTTGTTGTCGTTTTTTTTCTATTTTATATATTTTTTTTTGTGTATTTTTTGCTTTCTTTAATTTTTTTCTCACATTTAGGTGAGCATACAATTTATCTTTTATCGATTTTCTTTTTTTTTCTTCTACGGCTTTATGAGTGTTGTTGCTTTTATTTTTCTTTTACTTTTTCCAGTAGTTTAAACCTTTTTTGTTGTTGCTGTTGTTGTCGTTTTCCACCATAATACATTAACACGCACAATTTCCGTTTTTCTTTGTAGTAAAAAAGCTGTAACCATATTATTTCTTAATCCTTTTTTCATTACTTGCTTTCATATACTTTTCTTTCATTTTCTTGTTGTTTTTGTTTTCGCTGTTGTTGTTTTTGTCGTTTTTGATTTTTTTGTTTCCATTTGTTTTTTGGGGCTACAAAAATCAAGACTCTTTTCAACATTTTTGTTCCATAAAACAAAAACTTGTACACTTCACTCACAACTACCGTTTATTCACATAATGCGTTTCAAAACGTCCTGGTCATGTCAAAACCCAAATACGACTGTATTGCTCCAGCAGTATCCTTCGCAATAATATGTTTAGTGTCATAGTAAAGTAAAAGGAAACAATAATTACTCTCTATATCCTTCTATCTTTCTCTTGTTCTCTCGCTCTTTAAGTTTGTATTATACTACTCTTATACTTGTCTAAACTCTTCTATAACAATTTTAATAAAATCCTTAACAAAAACTGTGACAATTTTTAAGCATTTAGTGCAGAATATATATGATTTGTACGGCTACTAAATGTTCTGTTGTTCGAAGAGATTATGACGTATTACTTATGAAATATCTGTGTTTATGGCTGACTGAAGATGCATGAGTATGAGTATAACTGTGTGCCAGTGTTTGCATTAGTATACATGTAAATCACAGTGATTTGTTAAAAGTTTAGTTGCTTTTTATGTCATTCCATTTAGAAATGTTGATGCTATGCAGCAATAGCTGTAGCAGCAGCAGCTTAAAATAACTGAAATATGTAAAAATCCGTTTAAATCACAAAAATTTCAAAAACGAATTTCAATTGAACACTCTTATCTATGAGCACTTTTTACCAATATAAATAACATTACTTTACAAATATTTATGCAGTAGTAGTAGTATTGGCAGCAGCAAGTCTTAAAGTTTCTATGCAAACATTTTTTTCCTTTTTGTATGAAAATAAATAAATCTTTTTACAAAAATTTTGTTAGCTTAAGCAGGGATTATAGGGATATTTAGTTTTTTTATTGATATAACAAATTAAAGTAAAAATTATCAATTCAGTTTTCTTTATTATTATTCTTTTAAAGAGAGTTAAGGAAATCTTAAGAATTTAAAATTCAAATTTAAATATTACGTATACGCAACGTATAACTTTACATTAATTTAAAATAACGAAGTGTTAACTATAAGAGTATTGTGTGTAGGTGTTTGTGAAAGTAGTCTAAGTCATAAAACCATTAAATTGAGTTTGTGATTTGACACTTTTATGTCTTTGTCTTGTTGAGTTGTTAGTTATAAATAAACCTTATTTGCATGCAACAAATGTACCGTTAAATGACATATTGTTAGTTTAGTGGTTAAAAGTGCTAAGTCCAATAAAAAAGAAACTGAGAAAAATGTTAGAATAACTGTAAATATGAATGTAAATGCATTTAAAATAAATTAATTCGCTGTTTTTTTTTAGTTTTTGGATTGGGTGTAAACTGAATTTAAAAGCATATATAGTTTTAGAACTCTTCACTTGAAATTAAAACATGGCTAAATATATATTCGGTTATTTTCACGTCTATTAAATTTAGACTTCACTAGTCTACGCTACAGACTATAGACTAGACTATAGACCAGACTATAGACTAGACTATAGACTAGACTATAGACAAGACTATAGACTAGACTATAGACTAGACTATAGACTAGACTATAGACTAGACTATAGACTAGACTATAGACTAGACTATAGACTAGACTATAGACTAGACTATAGACTAGACTATAGACTAGAATATAGACTAGACTATATATTAGACTGTAGTACAGACTATAGACAAGACTATATATTAGACTGTAGTACAGACTATAGATTAGACTATATTTTATACTACAGGCTAGACTATAGACTAGATTATAGACTAGACTATAGACTAGACTATAGCCTAGAGTTGACTATAGTTCAGACTACAGGCTGGACCATATTAGACTTTAGACTATAGTCTTAACTTTATCCCATATTTTAGACTATTCTACATTCTTGGCTATCGACTGTACTATTATGATATCATAAAAATTCATTTCATAAATTGAAATTTTTTTATACTCGAACTCTGAAGTCAAGCAGTATCTATCATCCAACTAAAGTGACTTTGATGAATAACACTACAACAATGCGTAACATTTCAATTATCATTCGACCAAAGATTGTTAACTCCGGAATGGGGGTATCAAATGTAAGTTACTCTTCACCAGAAAATTGAATGTTAAACTTTAAAATCATTTCCGCATTTAAAATGAACTTTAGACGACTAATTGAAAGATTTTTATTTATTATTTCATTTTCAAGTGTTTTCCAATTGTTATTGATTTATGTTCCCTTATTGTTTTTCAAGTGTTTAGGTAACCAATTAGATTTAAATTTTAAGAAATAAGTTGTAAAGTATTGTTAATTTGTTTTGTATTTTTGTATTATTATTTTAATTTTGCTTTAATTCCAATGATTTTTTGCCACCAAGCAAAAACTTACATTGAAAGTAAGGGGGTAAAAATAAACTAAAATTTTCTTACACTATAACATTTAAGACATTAATTTATCAGTGTGGTGACATCAGTGAGGTAAGTACTTAACACACTTGCTTACAAATAGGGAGTAATAACTACAATCTAATAAGGATTTAAGCAGGTAGTTTTGAAACAAGGATTTAAATAGCCAACAAGAATAACAAAATTAAAATATCGATATCGAAGTATAACTACTTACCTATAACATTTTTAATAATTCAATGCTAGACTACTGCAAAGTAATGCTGACGGTATGTAGCATTCCTTCAGAAGTTAATTTTTGAATAATTACAGGTCAATAATAACCCAGCAAAAACTTGATAATGACTACTTACCTATTAAAACACTTTTCAATGAGTATAACATATAGTTCTGATTACACAGAAGTAGTCTAATAATGTTTTAAAAATAATGTATATCAATACTTTCTAATTCATTAGTCAGCATTTTCGTGAAGATATATAATCATTCACTGATTTGCCTAATTACTTGTAAGCGATTGTGGTAAGTTCTTGCCTTCTATGACATCAGCGTCTTAAAACAATAACTTATTGTGTAAATTTTAGCACTTTATAACCTTTTATAGTAATTTTTCTCCTACGAAGAAAATTTTTACTTGTTTTTATTTTAATTATTAATTTTCTTTTAAATGTTTACTTGATATTTTTACTACTAACTGTATATTGTATTGCTTTAATTACGCTTTTTGATAATAAAAAAATGGCTTAACATTTTTAAACTCTTTTTTAAATTTTAAACAACCTTTGAAATAATAAGATTTTACTATTACTTTTTTAATATCCCACAGTTCTCTTTTTTTTTTTTTTTTGTTGATGAACATCGTTCTTGTAATAATAAAAAAAAACGAAACCCAACAGATTGTCAAGCCACCTTAAATAATTTATAATTTAATATTTTACTACTACTACTCTTTAGCTGCTGCTTCTTCTGTTCTTCTTGAAAAGCCTTAATTGTATGTCTGTTGTACATGTTCCACCTACAATGGCGAACACGTTTTTCTTGCTCACACATTTGATTTTACATCTTGTTTTTTTAATTATTTTAACACTTGACTCTTCATTTTGAAGAAAAAGGCAAATATGTATGTAGAGGCGGATTGATAAATATTTTTTTCTGCCAAACACTATTGAAATTTTTAGATTCTCAGTTGTATCGTTTCGCCTCAACAATTTAAATTTTTAATTTAATTTTGTTTACCAGAAGTTGTTTATAAAACTCGTCTGTCTATGTGTGTATGTGTATGAGTGTTAGTGTTGTTGTTTTTTGTGCTTTTTTCCATCATACTTTCATCATTTAAACTTGTCCATAAACACTGCATAACAAATAAAGTCATTAGAATCCAGCAAAGCATCCTAGGAAAGTGAAAATAAATACCAGCATTCTACATATACATACAAAGATGCATAAATACATACACAAACACTAAAACACCAACATTAAGCATCTAAAGATGTTCATACAAAAAAGTGTTTTGTGTTGTTTATTCCTTTCGCTCTCTCTCTCTCTCTCTCTCTTTGCGAAAATTTATTTAAAAACTCTCATAAAATAACTAACTTTCTCTAATTCTCTTATACCTGCAGTAATATTTTAAACTCACGACATGCGCTCTTTTTGCCAATTTTTCTTCCTTATCCTTAAAAAAGACAATTTATATTTTTTGCACAAGTTTTCCTTTCATTTCTTTTGCTCCAAAAATTACTCGAATACTGGTAATGAGATGACAAAAAAATATCTAGAATTTAATAAACAAAGAAAGTACGCTTAGTAAAAAAACCAAGAGTTTTAAATTTAACTAAAAACAAAAACAGCATGAACTAGCAAAAACAAAATTCTCTAAAAACTAACAAAAAAATACGATAAAAGCTTAAACGTAACAAAATGAACAAATATTAAATTTTCTACGAAAATCTTTGAAAATAATTCAAGTAGGTATTTCTTAGCACAAACGAAAAGTTTTTTTTTTTTAAATTGAAATCTAATTGGATGTCTAAATAAAGCAACAAGGCTACATAAATCCATATCAAGTTAATCTGCTTAACAAAAAAAAGAAAAAAAAAAAACACTAACGCAAAAATAAATACAAAAAAATCATACGTACCGCAGTACAGACAACCAACATACCAAACAGCCAAACAACATTCATCTATTCATACATACATACCTGCCCGTGTTGCTGTTGCAAAAAAAATATTAAACGTTTTTTTATAAACTGCTTACACTTGCACACATACACACACACAGGGAGAGACATAGACATACAAATATTAATATTACATGTATAAATGTTTAATAGAAAACATTTAATATACAAATATTTGAAATCTAAATATTATAACAGATTGTTATAATTGTAATTCAAAGTCTTGAGGAAAATCAACAACAAAGGGGAATACATGAATACTTCTATATATATACGGGCACACATCCTAGCACACTTTCACAAATATAGTTAAAAATAACTACAAGTGTAAGTGTTAGTAATCCCCCAACAGCAACAGTAAGAGTAGCAATGGCAGCAGTAATATAGCAAAGCAGCAGCATCATCATCATCATCATCAAGAAAATATTTTTATACATTATATGCATTTCTTAAATGCAGGCAGGTGGTTAAAGGTATGCAATTGTTTAAAGAAAAAAAAAGTAAGAAAAACATATATTTATAATGGTTCCAATTTTTTTTTTTAATAAATTGTTAAGAGTAGCTTAAGAGTAAAAAGTCTTTTTAACTGTATAACAGTTTTTTCCATTCAAAATCTTTGTACAACATTTTTTTTTAATTGATAAACTGAAATTTTTGTATTGTTAGTATAACAGATTTTATTTGTATATAACAGCAAACATTTTTCTTAAACGTTTTCTGTATAAAAAATGTGAACTTAGAAGGTTTTCTAAATAAAAATCTTTGTTTAAAAGTTTTTCCCATAGGAAAATCTATGTATAATAGTTTTTTTATAGAAACATTATTTCATTAACGTTTTCTGTATAGAAAAATGTTTGCAAAAAAAGTTTTCTATAGAAAAATGTTTGCATAAAAAGTTTTCTATAAAAAAATCTATGTATAACAAATTTTTTTCAATTGATAAATTTGTGTATAATAGATTTTTTCACAGAAAAATTTGTGTATAGAAAATTATCTGTAAAAAATTTTTCTCTGGAGAAATCTATGTAGAACATTTTTCTTTATAAAAAAACCGTTTTCAACTATTTTTTCTATAGAAAAATCTATGTATAACAGTTTTTTCTATAAAAAATTAATGTATAAAAGTTTTTTTATAAAAAAATGTATACATGAAGGTGTTCTATAGAAAAATCTTAGACTACAAGTTTTTTTTTCAATAAAAACATTAATGTATAACAGTTTTTTTCCATACGAAAATGTGAGAAAAAAATTTTTTTTACACAAAAATCTATGTGGAACATTTTTTTAAAAGAAAATTTGCGTATAAGAGTTTTTTTCTATAGAAAAATGTCTTTCTCTTTTTCTATAAACAAAATTTATGTATAACCGATTTTTTCAATAGAAAAATTTGTGTATAAAAGTTTTTTTCCATAGGAAATGATCTGGAAAAAATATTTCTTTGAAAAAATCTATGTAGAACATTTTTCTTTATAAAAACAACCGTTTTCAACTATTTACTCTATGGAAAAATCTTTGTGTAACAGTTTTCTCTGTAGAAAAAAATTCATGTATTAACGTTTTTTGTATAGAAAAATGTATGTATAAAGGTTCTTTATACAAAAATTGCAACATACAAATTTGTTTTTTCAATAGAAACATTTATGTGCAACAGTTTTTTCAATACGAAAATGTGTGAAAAAATCGTTTTGTTTTTCAACAGAGAAATCTATTTTCGAATAGAAAAAATTGCGTATAACTGTAAAACTGTTTTCTCTATAGAAAAATATATAGGCATGCAAGTTTTTTTACAGAAAAATCTTTGTACAACAATTTTTTATTGAAATTTTGTGTATAACAGTTTTTTCTATACAAAAATGTCTGCATAGAAGATTTTCTATAAAAATATAAAATTTTCTATAAACTGTATAACAGTAATCTTTAAATTAAATTTTGTTATTTTTTATAAAAAAAAATCAAAATATAATTTTGGAAAAAAATTCCTGCAACAGTTTTTAGTCGTATAAAAAAAGGACAAAAATCCATAATTTGGCTTAAAGATGCAGGTTTCCTTTCAGTTACCTTTCCGAACTCATTTCTTCGACTTCTTTTTCGAAAAGGGAAAATCAGTGTTCATTGTTTAGAGGAAGCGGGGATCAACCATGGAATTCTGTGCTCCCAATAAACATACATATGTATGTGTATAACTTAGTGTTGTAAAACTACCTCTTCCTTCAAAGATATTTCTATTTACAAAATTTTGTTTAAACAAAATTTGCGCAATTGTTCAAATAAATCTAAACATTACACAAACAATATGTTGCAATAAAATGTTAATAATTGCTTAATTTTTCTATAAATAAATATTTACATATCATTTCGTTGGAAATCAAATTATATAAATACTTAATTTGTAAATTATCGCATTATGATATTATTAACATTATTTCTGTTCAGTTGGCCTCCAGCTAATTTTGGGTAGTAGTACACATTGATTTTATTATTACTCCTTTGGGGGAAACTCATAGAGTTATTTTTATGGCAGCATATTTACATAAAACATAAATTTATACAGAAAAATATATACATATATTATTTTTAGGTGATTGCGTGAATATAATTTTAATTTTCTGTATTTGTTTAATTAACTTCATTATTTAACAATTGTAATAGAAACAAAAACGTTTATAGATATTTTTTGAAATGAAAATATCATATTACAGTTAATTTTAAAGTTTTTAATAACAATTATTAGAAATACGAAATTTTAGGGGAAATTGTTTGGAATCCTTTACAAACTGCTGGCACATGAATTTATGAATTAATTTTATTATAAACTTTCCTTCTGTTTGGTCTTGTAATGCAACCAACCAACCGACCAACCAACCAACCACCCTTACATATATTCTATTATGACTACAGCTTATTCAAACACAGATATTTAAACACTCACAGAAACACACACACAGAAACACTCTTTAGTAAAACACAGCAGCTAACAGCAGCAAGTAGTTGTTGGTTTGTATTTATGAGAAAAGGTGCACTGCACAAAATAATGGCATAAAATCGTTAATTCTAATATTTCACTGTCAAAACTTCTATAATTGAATTTCTGCATACACAAGAATTTACTACTATAGTTTTTGTTCATGTTTCTTTTTTACATTTTTTATTTTTTTTATTTATACAACTATATGTACATATAACTATTTTAGCTCTTTTTCTTGTTCTTGATTTCCTTTCATTCTTTATTTCCTTTCCTTTTCTTTTGTAAGAAGAAAATAAACAAACACAAGAAAAACAACAGCAGCAGCAACACTGACACCAACAACAACAATAATAATAAATGAAATAAGGAAAAGTTTTGACTACACTCGTACCTTGCAAACACTTTAACATTTCAAGTCTTACAACGCAAAAAAAAAATACCAATTTCTTTTCTGTTGCACTGCAACAGCTACATCAACATACTCTATAGTAGATACAACAACTAATACAGCAGCAACTACAGCAATACTTAGTACTTTTCTTAAATTTTTTTTTACATTCCAAACGCTAATTCCTACTATATGTTGTTTGTAGAGTTGTTGTTGCTGCTGCTGTTGTTTGTCTTATTTGTAATTTTTTTCTTTGCTTTCAGAGCGAACACCTTCGTCCTATTCTGGCGCTTTATTCTTATTTTTTTATTTGAGTATATAAAGCATTAAAGTTTCATGAAAATATGTGTGTGCCTGTGTATTAGTACTAACTATATTTATAATATAAAATAGGGATGCATTAGTGTTTGTTACAGGGGGTAAAAAAGTACAAAGTAAGATAATCCCCATTTAGGTTATGGTTTAAATTTGATAAATGTCTGATGAAATACTGAAGGGTCTAATTTGGTGAAATACGATGGTATTAAGTTAGTAAGGTAGTAAGTTAGTTAGTAAGTTAGTAAGTAAGTAAGTAAGTAAGTTAGTAAGTTAGTAAGTTAGTAAGTTAGTAAGTTAGTAAGTTAGTAAGTTAGTAAGTTAGTAAGTTAGTAAGTT